>NC_143153.1:13390442-13577784 GCF_041381405.1 Jatropha curcas
TCTTCTTGAAAAAAGAAGAAAGAAAAAAAAAGGAAAAAAAAAAATACATAACTATGCTATTTTATAAATAAAACCAAACTTTAAAGCCATGCTAAAAAATATTTTTCGGTATCCATTCCCTTTTTAGCTAAACAGTCTGCAAAATGATTACGATCTCTGTTGACAAAATTGAAATCAATTTGAACCAAAGAACATAGCAACGAATCAAATTTATTAAGACGATTCCACTATTGCTATGACCACTTATTCTTTTGTGAAACCCAACGGATGACATTTCTAGAATTTGATTCAACAATGATATACATAGAAGAATTATCATAATAACTAAACAACTCAACAGCTTTTTTTTTCCTTACTATTTATTCGTGAGCTCCTTTCTCTTTACATGAATTGCTTTTCCACATCGACTATTTAACCACTAACGACATGGAGGAATTAGTAAAAACCATTAGCGATATAAAAACATTACTAAATTTTAGAATTAGATTAGGAGAATGTTTGAATTAGTTGTTTTTGAAAAGAGAATATCATTAAAAACTTGAAGTGGGTATATTACGATTGCTCCTCAATATCAGCAGAGAGAGCATATAAAGCTAACCTATGAGCTATCTCTTATTGCATGATCTATTAGCGAAAGAAATCTAAGAAACAATGAAATATTTGTTTATAACCCGAAGCTAAAATTGCGCCACTACAGTCCCTTGCTATCATACCAAAACCGCAAGAGGTACCTTTGTTTGAATCAGTTGCTGATAATATTACATTACAACTAATAGTTGTTATAATAATTCATGGATACTATTTGTTAATTGCACTCTTTAAAATATAATTATGGCATAATGAAACTTATGAGAGAGAAATAAGTCAGGAAAAGGAATTAAAATTAGGGATAAGCATTGGTTTCAATTTGATTTGAGCAAATGCTCACCCCTTAATAGCATAGTTTGGAAGTCCATTCTCTTACTTGATAACTAACGTTGATTAATTAGTAATTACATTTGATAATTTGATAAATAAAAATAATTTAAGAATCAAAAGTATATTGCATAAGGCATAGATATTCACATCTTATTTTTCTTTAAAGTTTTGAATATTATTAAACATTTAGTTTTAAATTACTAAATTTTAATATTGACCACACTATCTCATCCATTCAATTAAGACTAAATTCTATTCGCAAGAGTAATTATATGTATTTATTCATATATGAGGATCAAAATCTCAATCTTACTAAGTAGGTGATGCCTTGGATGATGACTTATCCATTACTTTTGGAAGAAAAAGCATCTCCTATGTTCATGCCTAAAAAGGTGCAAAAGAGGAGTCTAAAAAATGGAAATTAGCGCATAAAGCATGTTTGTTTGGGTGAAGCAATGATTTGATTGACAATTAGCAGTTTAGCACATGAAAGTGCATTACATGGGTCCATAATTAGTATATATTATTATTTATTTCTTGGAAGCCGGAAGTTGTGTTCATATGTTGATCTTTTTCACACCTACCATTAGAGTATTACAAGCACTAGGCAACCACCAGAAATTTTGGCTATAAGTTTATTATCAAGCTTTTCTTTTTCTTTAGTCAAATTGCATATTGGGATTTTGCGAATAAAAAAAAAAAAAACACATCACTTAATGCATTGTCATGTTTGAATCGGTCAATCATCAAAATCAAAAATATTTTATTTTCTTAAAATGTAAATCAAATAGGATGGACTGATTTGATTCGATTCAATTTTATTTCATTTTTAGGCTATTTTAATTTATAAATTGTATTTTTAAGTTTGTCACTTATATATATTGAAATTAAATTAGACCATTAAATATTTGAAATTTTCTCCACTAACTGAAAAGGTTAGTTGGTTTCATTTTCTTATTAATGTAGCAAAAATTAATAAAACTATAAGAAATGTTTGAATAAATTTTTTATTTAATGGATAATGTACTAAATTCATGTTAAAACGGAATTAAACCTCCTGTGTAAAAAAAAATTAATTTTAAAACGTCTTATTTTGAATTTCCATTAATTTTTATGGTTAATTAAAATATATTTTGTTGCTATCTTTTTTTTTCCCTACCATCTAAATTACCATTTTATTTCTTAAAGTTATTAAATCATGGTCATATGGATTTTCTTTTTCCTCAAACTAATATTAAAAAAAAAAAAGACCAGAGTAAATAAATAAATAATATTTTCATTAATTTACTAAAAAACATATTATATATCCAAAATAAATACCTAATTACAGGAAAAGAGAAAGGAAGCCACAAAGTTCTTATGGGAGTTGCAAAGAATCACCTTACCTTCCCCTACCCACCCACACATTCTGTTGCCCCCTAAATGAACGACATTCAACCCCACAAAAAAGCCAAACACCAAATTCATTATGACAAAACGACATCCTTAAATATTAACCTCAAAGTTATACAAATAAATATATAATAACAAATATCCTCAACATCAACACCACTTGCTCTTTCTGTAGCCTTCCAGCAACCATTAACCAAATTTGATTTTCTTCTTTATATTCACCTCAAAAAATTACGCTCATCTAATCAGAAGATAGCTTTGTCTTCAAACGATAGAGCAGCTTCTTCTTCTTAGAAGTTGGATTGTCAATGGTGAGCACAACTTTACCCGGTTCGCCGATTTTAAAGCTGTTGCATACTACTGGTTCTTCATTTGCAGCAACCTTTCTTGCTTTTTGAATTATAACTGTGTAGCTTTCTTCACCACTTGGTACAAATTCTGCCTCATAACTCACATCCCACCCTACTACTCGAACTTCCCACGTTAGAAGACATGTCTGCACGTCAAGTAATTATTGTTATCTTATTAGATTAGGTATATTGATAGGACGATATAGTAATATAGATACTTCGCACCAATTTCTATAAAAAGAAAAATGGGAAATGATTTTCTTTAAAGAAAAAAGGCAAGTTGGTTCCTAATTAGTTTACTAATTTTGTCACATTATATACTCATTTCTTGTTAATACACAAATATTTACTTTCCCGAGTTATTTGTTCTTAATACATGGAATAGCTTTCAAAAAAAAAAAAAAAAAAAAAAAAAAATAGGATAGTAAGCAAACTCAATCTCTATAGTTCAGAGAATACAAATTCGATATCTAAAAAACGTTTTTTGTTGGAAGGCGAAAAATCTTTACGGCCATAGGAGATTAAATTTCTCCTGGTTATACCATAAAAAATTTTAATTGCAACTAAATATTTGTACAATTTCTACCTGAGCTGTGAAGACATACGGGCCGGGTCTGGGTTGGAATCCAGACTACTCATAATGTGTAGCACCCGTACTTGAGTTCCTTATTCTATATTCATTTAACAATCAAAACATCCAAAATCTTTTCAACTAAAAGGGAATCCAAGGAAACCACATGTTTTCTAAGAATTTCTTGCCTTGGATTCTTCACTCTGTACGCTTGCAAATTAAAAAAAAGACAAAAGAAATTAAATCCTACCTCAGAAACTGGGAATTCAACTGTATGTTTGCCTGCTGGCTTCAAAATGATCTCGGTAACCGCATCAGCTGTGCCAAACTCCCCATCTTTACTTAATCCTCCGTATTTAACTGGTATTTGCTCTGCAGCAATGTACCTGTAAACAATGGTAAAAAAAGGTATTTTAATTTTTCAATCACTATCTGTGCAAAAGAGAAAGGTCACAGTTTTTAGTATCAATACCTGAAAAGGGTTTCTGCAGATTTAGAAGGACCGGCAAAGACAAATTTGCTTCTTGTCCTCTGGGTCAAAAATGGACTAATCATTCTATTGACTGCTAGATACCACCAAGGCACATTTATGAACACCTACAAGCACCCATATAATAACTAGTCAATAACCCAATAATCACAAGCAACAAGATAGAAGCTTTATGGAACACTGAGGATTTATACAAATTAAGAAGAGATATAATATAATGAAACCTAAAAATTACCTGTTTTGCTACAAATTCAGGATAGTTGTCTTGGAGCAATTGAAGTGCCTGATTGGTAGCTTGTCTAAGCTCTCTCTTAGTAGGTCCAGGAGAATTCTTCAAGTCATTAACTTGAACAATTGTGGAAATCCCGCCAGGGTTGAAATCCAATTTCCTAATACTCCTTTCCAGAAATTGAATTCTCCACCTCAAGAATCTGTTTCTTTTTTCCTCATCAACAAAAGTCTTTTGGTAAAGCTCCTTGTCTTGAAACTCTCCATACACATTGTAACAAACTGGGTGTCCTTCCTTGTCAAGACCATGCATGAAGACCACTTTCTCTAATTCATTACCCAAGTCTTGTTCAAGTAATTCCTCAATGCCGAACTCCTTTCTCCATCTAATTGTGTTCTTAAGCATTGTAAATGCATCTTTCACCTTGAAATCTCTCGCCCGCAAAAATTTCAAAAGAATCACATCGCTTCTTTCATCTGCCAGAAGCGGAATGCCCCAGATGGAAATCTCTTCTGGTGGTACAGCAGATATAACGTTTTTATTGGCTTCCTCGTCCACGGATGTAGCAGACTTTGCTTCTGGCTCTTTCTCTGCAGGCAAAGTCTGCTCCTGTGGAGCCGTAGAAGAAGACACTGCCACTATAGTCTCTTCTATGGCTTCCACAGTCTTTGCACCGTCATCGTCAACCTTTTCTTCTTCTGCAACGTCACTGTCCACCATTTCAATCTTTTCTTCATTTACTACTTCATCTTTCGTTTTTTCTGCTACAACAACTTGAGGTTCTGGCTTCACTTGTTCTTCTTGTCCCGCAGTTTCCTCTTGGGCTGGTTTTTCCTCCTCTACCGCCGGCATAGCTTTATTTTCCTTTTCTTCTTTGGTCGATGCTGCTGCTGGGAGTGGTGATGGTTGTTTTTCAGCACTAAATTCGTGTTTATTAAGAGCTTCATGAACTAATTGCCTGAACTCTTCAAGAGCTTTCTTTTCAGACTCCAAAAGATCAGCAATTTTATTACTCTCTTCTTTAAAAGAAACTGACTCCGGAATTTTCTCATCATTATCACCACTGGCTTTGGACACATTAGTTTCTACAGCCTCCTCAACTTGTTTAGGCTTTAATGGTTCCTCCTCAGTCTCCGGCACTGGTGGTGCCTCTTTCTCAACAACCACCGGCATTGAGGGCGGTGCTGGTGCTGGCGCTGGTGTCATTTTCTCAGCTTGAGGAGCATCGGCTACCACCACCACTTCTTCTTCTACTCGCGCCACCTGTTCTTGGCCTGCTGCCTTTTGAACCTCCTCCGCCATTCTTGTTTGGTGAAGAATATGAGAGAGAGAGAGAGAGAGAGAGAGAGAGAGGAGTTGGGCTGGTGATGGCTGAGATGGCGTTGAGAGGGAAGTTATATAAAGAGTGGGAGGTAAGAGTGGTTAGGCTTAAGGTGGGGCGTGGGGTTTGTATTGTATAAAATTCAAAGATGAAGGAGCAAGCTGTCAAGCTCGAACAAGCCAGGTTGGACTAATGATCTTCCTATCACTCTGGGTGTGGAACCCATAACAGTCCATTTTACAATCTGTCCATATTTTTCCGTTAAAGTAGGGACGACGACCGTCCTGTATTGGTTCGAATCAAGTCGACTGACTCCAATTTTTTAAAAAAATGTGACATTTGAATTGGTTTTAGGCAATTTCTAAAGCAATTTTGGAATCATTGATTTGGATTTCACAATTTTTCCTTTACGATTTCAAACTAAAATTGTTCATTTTTATTCTGAAAATGTCGAAATCCAAATTGAGCTAAGTGCAGTGCGGAAAACATTGATTTCGACTAGATCGATTTGGGTTTAGACAGGAACGAATCTTTCCTACTTTAAAGAGAGAATTGTAATCGTAACGGACGTTAGAATAGAAATCATCGGCGTATGTGCCGGCATTTTTCATTTGTGTGCGGTCTTTAAGGAGGTGTGGTGGACCTACGACTCTGCAAAGTGGGACAAAGTAACCGCAAAAGTTAAAGCAAAAAATGAAAAAAAGACCGTTGATGTGTTGGAGTTAGCCAATTTAGACACCTTGGATCCTAATAGAGAGAGAATATCTGAACCGTTGAGAATATGTCTGATGTGTGGGACCAATGCATCCAGTGCAACCCACCTATCAATGTAATGAGTTGGACTCCAAGTGTAGCCATGGCGACTTATCAGCTTTGCTGCTAACTATCTCTTGAATTGGAAGAATTGAATTGAATGAATCCGGCCGGTTTACTGAGTCAATTCATTTTGATGTAATAAATTGAAAAATATTAAGTTGGGATTGAAATCAATCTTAAAATTTCGGATTTGGGTTCAATTGGTTCTTGGCTAATTTTAAGCCTGACATAAAATCATTGATTTTAATCCGATTCAATCTTTTTCTACTTTCTTTTTCAATGTAAAATTTTTTTAAACTTGACCAAAATTTGAAGCCATATATCTTAGTTCTAGTTTGATCACAACTGAAATTATTAGGTCAATTTCGATCCAAACCAAATCAAGAGCCACTTGAATCTTTTAGGCACGCTTCAGAAAGGCTCATATATAGAATTTCAATTCTATTTAGTTCTCTGAAAATGAATCAAATTAGATTCATGTGTAAGACTATAATTATTTTCCAATACCATGTAAATCAGTAATGAACTAGTTTTTTAGGCCCACGCGATGTTGTAGGTGATTTTTTTTTACAGTGAATTGATTTATATCATAAATAATTCTACATAATTGCATTAAATTTAGAACAATTTATGTAGTATGTATTTATATTAAGCTTATGACATTTTACAAAGCATTTATGTATTCATATGACAATAAATTATGAAGTAACTAATTATACAAATAGGTAAAAACAAATTATGTTCATATTTATTTTTGTAAGCTTCTCTTCCTCCTCTTGTTTGCATGTGCTCAAAATAAAAAGCTCATTCCTGACATTACATGGAAAAGAACCTAAATTTCAAAAAAAAAAAAAAAAAATCCCTAATTTCAAATCAATAAAATAGAAATTGAAGAAGAGAGAAGCTTACCTTTACCCAAATATCACAGAAGAGGATGAGAAATTTTAGGAAAGTGAGAAAAAGAAGAGTAAAAAATAAAGAAAAAAATCGCAATCAATGGAAGAAATAAAAAGAAAACACAAAACAATAGGAGGCTCAGAACAAAAATTGTTAATAAATGATTAAATCACGACTGCAATTAAAGATATGAACAAATGAGATAAAAATTCCATCATGCTATAATTTTCAAGAATTACCTCGCCAAGATAAATAATTTATGATAGAATATTATCATAGCCTCTTTAAAAGGATATTCTGTATATATTTTGGATAAAGTCATTGACTTCACCGACAATCAGACAGTAAAACGTAATTATACTAAAATTTGATAATTGCCTTGGAGCAAAGTCTCATTTTCAAATTAATAAAACAATACCTTTAAAATAAAAGACACACATTTATATTTTGTTAAGTTGGAGAGCAACTCATTTCCCTTTATAGATCAAGTCATTATAATAGGAAAAAAAGATTGTATGAAAATGCAGCAATAGACAAAAAAAAAAAAAAAAAAAAAAAGACAAAACAATGAAATTCATGTAAAATAAATAGTAGAACGATAATTGTGGAAAAAAAAAATCAATACCAGACCTTCAAATAAGTAGTAGCTTTTTGTCTCTGATAAAAAAAAAAAAAAAAATAGCGAACTTGATACAAAATTAGCATCAATTTTATTCTATAAAATGTGATTATCAAAATTAAATAAAAACTCCAAAAATTCATATATTAGGAATTGATAACAAACCTTTAAATAAGCAGTAATAAAACTGACAGTAAATTAGCATCATTCTCATACCATGAAATCTGCATTATCATCTAAATCAAATCAAAACTTCAAAAAGTAAACATAACACAACAATTAAATATAATTAAGTAGACTTCACATTTTTATCGCCTTATTCCAATTTTTGTGCAGTAAAACAGTGTACCATTAATAATGAGTAATCCATTGAAACAGCAAAAAGTCTTCAAAAGAACATAAACAAATAAAAAAAAATATTACCACTCATCCAAACAAAAAAAAGTTCTCCAACACTACATAAAAATTGTTCAATCGTTCTTGCATACAATTTAGTGGAAAGTTGAAAGAGATAACATTATCAGAACTATTTCTACCAATTTTATTACCAACAATTCTTTCCACCTATAAATCTAATTGTTGAGTAGATGCAAATGGATGAAATAAATAAAACATAATTGGAATGAAAATTCAAGAATTAATAGAATATGATAACAATAGAAATGCAAAAAAATACTTGAGTATTTTGCTAATTAGATCCAAATTCATTTCAATAACTCTAATATTCTCCAATTTTGGGTGTCACATATTTTTCAAATAAGCTGTAGCTTTATGCATATGACAAAAAAAAAAAAAAAAATGGAAAACTTGATAACAAAATTAAAACCAATTTTATTCTATGTGATTATCAAAATTAAATAAAAACTTCAAAAATTCATATATTAGGATTCTCATACCATAAAATCTGAATTATCATCCGAATCAAATCAAAACTTGAAAAAGTAAACATAGCATAGTTTTTATCATCTTATTCCAATTTTTGTGCAGTAAAACAGTATAGCATTAATAAATGAGCAATCCATTGAAACTACAAAAAGTCTTTAATAGAAGATAAACAAATAACAAAATCAGTACAAAAAAATCGGCAATTAGCGACCAAAAAAACGATCGCTAATATTATCATAATGGGTCGCTAAACAACATTTGAGACCGTTTTGCAAGAACTATAAATCGATCGCAAGATAGCTGGTCACTAATATTTTTGCGACCAATGGATGGTGGAGGTCGCAAGTTACCAACCGTTATGATCGATCGATATTTCTCAATATGCGGTTGTTGTTGGGTCTTCCAACGGTCTAGTGACATGTGGTCACTAATCGGTCGTAAATATGTTTCGATCGTAAATCAGCGGCTGAGAGTTGTAGCTGATCGGTTGCTATGTAGTCGCTGACATATTAATAATATTTTCAAATTGGTCACAAAATTGTCTGAGAGGCCAAAAAAAAAAAAAATTTTGAAATAGCAAAAAACTAAATGTGAAGCACCTGTTATATATATATTTACATATGAAATCACACACATACAGCCATAATTTGTCGAATAATGGTATACGGCTCAGTAACATAAAAAAAGTCATAAACAATCATATATATAATAGAATAAGTATAAAACGGTCCACAATCAAATCTATGGCGTTGAGTGGCCAATGTGTCTGTATCAGGGAAAACAGTGTCGGCAGGAGGGTCGATGGAAGGAGGGTCGCTAGGGTCCCGACTCGTGTCTGGATGCGTTGCAGCTGAGTCGTGCGTTGGAACTATAACTGATGGAGCCGGTGAATGAGACGAAGCACGTGGATCTCTAGAAGCTAGTGGACTAGACATCTGCATGACATGCTCTGTAAGATTTGCCAGTTGTCTCTCCTACTCGTCAAGATGGGTTCGCAACATATGAATCTCCTCTTCCCTAGAGTCCAGCTGTGCTGGTGTGGAAGCACTCGCTGTGACACAACTTGAGTGTGTGTAGTAGTGTGCCACCTGTGAGCCAATTATAGACTTTCTTCTTCTCGCCTCCTACGACCTTCCAATACAGCGATAGCCCGTCAACAGTCACCTGTTCTGCATCCTCAGGCTGTAAAGATAGCACACGCTCTCAAGCTATATGGTAGTTTTCCTGAAATTAGAAAATGCAATGTAATAGTTAAACAAATATTACATTTGAAAGCAGGCAAAGAATGAAAGTATACTTACATTAATGCTAGCTGTGTGCCTGTCAACAATGGTCTCCAAATCATGATCTTTTGTATGAGTGTACTTAAAGACTTCGATCGGAGTAGGCTCACAACCCATCTATTTCGCATGTATGGCATTGCACTTCAATAACACGAAATTAATATTTCCATTAGTGATAAAACATTAAGCAATAGTTTTTTGAGTCATGTCTCACCAGGCGCTCAGTCACCTCGGCAGTGGAGATAGATCCACCAGTGTGTCCCAATAGTCCTGCTCCTGGACCACTAGTCTCACTGAGCCTATTCTGTGAATAAATCTCACACTTCCTCACAAAATCTGGGTGTCGCCACGCTTCCTGCCAAGCCTCCCAAACCCCCTGAGGAATGCATTGCTGCTTCTTCCCGCTCTTCCGCATCCTATAGGTGAAGTCAGCGTAACGATGTGCGCACTATTTCTCCCAAGCGATCTTCATCATCGCTGTAATGGCTCCTCTCAGAAAAATAACTTCTACAAAATTGAAACATATATTTTGTAACAATTAGACCCTCCAATGGACATACTTATATTTAAAGTAATTGAAGACTTTGATTTAATTGCGATATACGTGAAACTCATCTCAATAGAACTCCTTCGCCACTGTTGGCACTGTCTGCCAGGTGTGTCCTTTAGAAATATCAAACTCTAAAGTTATATTTGGTATGAACCTAGCACATTAGAAATATCTACTTCAACAGTCGATGTGAAACAACTCTTTTACTCTATTCACCTGCCATAATTTCGGCAACATCTCCCTATGGTTCTCCAAATGCACAATTAATTTGGCTTCATTAAATGCCATATGCATCCAGAGAACATTATAAGGATATACAACAGAAATTATACTTAGGTGAAAGCAATAAAAGTTTGTCGTTTTCACATTGTTTCTATTGATAGATTTTCTTAAACTATTACCTTGGACAATTCAATGTCTTCTCTTCTATACGGATGAGAAAGACATTAGACGTGTGACTAAGGTTAACTTAAACTATTGATTCAATGCTAATCACTGTCTTAAGCGTCATTAAGGTTTTTTAAGCTATCCTAGCTACATATATTATGCATAGTTAATTCTAACTCTAAGGATAAATTTCAACAGCATTTCCCTTATAAAAGTATAAACCCTATAGTCAAAACATTCAAGAAAACACTTCAATAATCCAACAACATCTTCTAATCAATTCATAGCCACTACTAGATCTCCAATTCAATTCATTCATACTCCACAATCCAAATAAGTAGTAATTATCCCATTCAATTTTACAATATACAAATACATAATTAGCAGACAAATATATCATTCAAAATCAAAGTGAGGCAACAAAAAAATTTAAATTCTGATAAAACTTCACAGAGTATCCCCTAAAAATAGGAGTATTGTCTGTGATAAAAAATAATGCATTGACACAGCCCATCCATTGGGCAATCAACCAAAACTCATCCCATCCACCGGTCATTACAATCAAGGAACAAATATTATCAAAAACTAATTAACAATATAATTGTTAAATATTATCCAAAACGAATTAACAATTATCAAATCATATATTCAAAACTTATTAAAAGTTATATAATATTAACCAAAACTAATGTAATGAACAATAACTAAACTAATGTATTAAATGAATTACTAAACTAAATTAAGTAAACTAATTATTATCAACTAAATGAATTACTAACTAAATTAAATAAACTACACTACTTAATTACTAATTATCAAACTAAATTAACTAAATTAACTAAGTATTAAACTACATTACTTAACTAAACTACTTAATTACTAATAAACTACACTACTTAAGTAAACTAATTATCAACTAAATGAATTACTAACTAAATTAACTAAATTAATAATGCATAAAAACTAAAACATAATAAACAAATTATTAAACTAAATAAATAATTTCTATAATTCTCACCTAAACTGATTTTATAGGTAATGATAAAATAATTAATTAAACTAAATATATAACTAACTAAATCATTTATAATTATATATTTACTAATTATAATCAATAAAATCAACTAATTAACAAACCTAAATAAATCTAAATTATTAAAACTAGACAAACATTAATCACAAACCCCAAATAAATAATAAACTACTGAAATGAAAATCTAACACACATACATTGAAAAAAATACATGGTATTTATCAATAAAAAGAAAAAACACCAAACAAAAATAAAAACCCAATTGAAAATTAAAAAAAAAAGCAAGGAACGGTTCACAGGGAGCGTACCTGTGCGAAAGTAATCTGCAGCATCGATTTCCAACGTTCTATAGTGTCTGGGAGCTGCAGTCGTCTTCGTTGCGATTGAGCAGCGACAGAAGAGAAGAGAGAAGAAAAGAAGAGGGCGAAAGGGGTCTGTCGTGTGAGGAAGAAGATAAGGGTTTTTAACCATCTTTTATTTTGCGACCGATTAGGGATCTGATGTAGCATATATTAAATTAAATTGACTTTTGCGACCGATAACAATCGGTCGCAATCGAATAACGCAAGCATCGTTGCCAATTCATCGCTGAACCGTCACAGACTATATGGCGGGAATTTTCACGCCTAAATTTTTTGAACGCTGTGTTTGTGGTCGCTATCCGTCACTAATTAGTCGCAATATTTTTTCCACCAAAAATATTCCGCTGAACAAATAGCTATCTCCGTCCTTCGCAAATTGATCGCTATATAGCAACTGATTCATGGCGGTCACAGATATCTGTCGTTGTTTCATGTTTTTTTTATAGTGAATATTACCACTCATCCAAGCAAAAAAAAGTTCTCTAACACTGCATAAAAATTGTTCAATTGTTCTTACATAACAATTTAGCAGTAAATTGAAAGAGATAACATTACCAGAATTATTTCTATTGACTCTATTACTAATAATTTTTTCCACCAACAAATGAAATTGTTGAGGAGATGCAAATGAATGAAATAAACAAAACATAATTGGAATGAAAATTCAAGAAGTAATAGAATATAGTAAAAATTGAAATGTAAACACATACCTGAGTATTTTACTAATATTCTCCAAGTTTGGGTGTCACATATTTCTTAAACCATTTTTTTTCAAAATTTCAAAATCAAAAGATACACAAAAAGACATAATTATTTACAAATGATATGTTAATATTCTGTACGAAATCATTTATAGCAAGATATTTACAAAAAGTGTTAGGATTTTGTGTGACATGATTTATCAAGTGTTCATTTTGACAAAAAAAAAAAAAAAGGAAAGATTTTTAAGCATATTGTCTAGTATGTTAATAAGGTAGGAGGCCTTTTTTTAACATCATAGACAATATTAAACAAAAAATGGATAGATTTGTATATTTTAATCGTAAAAAAAAGCAAAAAGAATAAAAAAACAGCTCCTTGTTCAATCATCATCAGTCAACCTGCAAATAATATATGCATCATAATTTATTTGTCATCTTTATTTCTTTATAAAAATTCTCTTAATTGTTATTTCACAAAATTTCTTTGGTTGATTAAGAACGCATGAATTACCTTTTTTTCGGCTCTTTACTAGATCGATGGGCTTGACTCCTATGAAAAGAGACAACATGATCTTTATTTGCATTTAAATCCTTACTGCTACGCATTAATTAGTTTTATTAAAATATCACCGATTAATTTAGAAAAGACAACCACCAAAATGGGCTACCATAATAAGTTAAATACTTGGCACGCTTCAAGCCCAAAGGTGGGAACCTTAAGCCCAAAGATGGATGTCCCAGCCCACATGGTGTGTAAATACCTAGGACATTCTAGAATAGTCCCACCCACAAGATATTTTAATGAAATATCTCACCTACTCTAGAATCCTCCACGTAATCTCCACCATACATTTTTGTAAGTAAATCATAGCCATACATTGAGGAGGTGGAAATGCCTATAAATACCACCCCTCACTCATTTGTAACCAACCAAGCAAAAACCAAGTCCAAGAAGCAAGTAAGTAATTCTTTCCTTAAGCCTTGTGAAAGTTTGCTTCTTATTAATACAATTTTATTTGGTGTTTTATGTTAGTATTATTTTGGTTTCCTTTCCTGTTATTATTTTTAGTGTTATAAATTATTAATCAATCTTGGAGTTTATCACTGCACTGATATCCAACAGGTGGTATCAGAGCCTGCTTGTGGTAGTTATTGTAGCCGTGGTATTTTGTGGTGTTCATTGACAAGTGGAGGGTATTGTTACTCTGCTGGAATTAACAGTCGAGGACTGTTGTTGAAGCAAGATTCACAAGCAAGGATTGTGATTGTGATTGGTCAGGGACCATCGTGCATTGGTTAGTGTCAGGAACACCAGTACCTTATGGCAGATTTTTCTGGACTTGTTAATAGCATCGAGAAGCTAAATAGCAACAATTACGGGAACTGGAGTACTCATATGAGATATTATCTCATAGGTCAAGACTTATGGGATATCGTCGGAGGAGATAATACTACACCACCAGTTGGGGATGCGAAAGCTCTGAAAGAGTGGGAGATAAAATGCGGGAAGGCGATGTATATGCTGACGGTTGTAGTAGAAGATGAGCAGATGCAATGAATTAAGTCGGCTAAAACACCAAAGGAAGCGTGGGACATCCTCAAGTCTGCTTTAGCCAAGAAGAACGAAGCAAAACTGCAATGGCTCGAAAATAAGTTATTCTCAATCTCATAACAGAACCTCACTGTAAGTCAATACTTTTCTAAAGTAAAATCTTTATGTGAGGAGATTTTGAAATTAGATCCAGACAACAAGATCAACGAGACAAGGATGAGGAGGATCATCATCCATGGTCTAAGACCTGAATTTAAGGGTCTTGTGACTGCTACTCGTGGTTGGGCTACACAACCAACCTTAGACGAGTTAGAGAATATCTTGTCCAATGAAGAGACTTTGGATGAAAAAATGTCTAAAGTAGCTTTGAAGGATGATGAGAAAGCTCTCTTTGCTAAAAAGAGGGGATTTCGAAATGTTGCGAGAATAGAAGGTGGAAAAGAAAGGAGTAATCAACAAGGATGGAGAAAGCAAAAGTGGAGACCGTCATAGCAAGGGGGAGCAAGGCCAGGACAAAGGAAAGACGACTGGCGAGAAAGTGATCGTTGCTATAAGTGCAACAAAAGAGGACATTTTGCCCGAGAATGTCGAAGCAGACGAGTAGAAGGAAACACAGCATCAACCCTGAATGAGCAAGAAAGTGAAGAGGAATGGGATATTCATAATTTCTTTGTTCAGGAGGAAGAATATTCACCACAAAAGCGAGTAGAGATGATGATGAAAGGACCTGAGCAGGAGTCATTATTAATATCTGTAAGTGATAGAGTCAACTATGATGATGATTGGATAGTTGATTCTGGAAGTTCTAATCACATGACAGGAAACAAGGAGAAATTATCGGATGTATCCGATTATGATGGAGGTCGTGTTGTAGTCACAACAAATAACATGAGATTGCCAATAGCTCACATTGGAAAGACAATCATTATTTCTCCCTCTAGTAAGGAGAAAATGGAGTTACAGATGGTTTACCATGTGCCAAGGATGAAGAAAAACTTGCTCTCTGTATCACAAATAGAAAGTGCAGGTAATTATATGGTGTTCGGTTCTAATAATGTGAAGGTTTATTATAACCTTAAATTAATCGGAGATCTAGTCATGGAAGGACGGTGAGTAGAATCAATCTATGTCATGTCAGCACAAGAAGCCTATGTTGATAGAACAAGGAAGAGTGAGACAACTGACTTGTGGCACACTCGTCTGGGACATGTTAGTTATCACAAGCTTAAGGTGATGATGAAGAAGTCCATGCTTAAAGGTCTTCCTCAATTGGAATGCCGAGAAGACACTATATGTGCTGGATGCCAATATGAAAAAGCTCACCAACTTCCCTTTGAAGAGTCAAAACATAGAGTCAAGGTGCCATTGGAGTTAATACATTCAGATGTTCTTGGACGGATCAAGCAACCTACAAACAGTAATATGAGGTACATGATTACTTTCATCGATGACTACTCGAGATATGTTTGGGTAGATTTCATGGTAGAGAAGTCGGAAGTTTTTGAAAAATTCAAAGATTTCAAGAAGAAAGTTGAAAAAGAAGTCGGAAATAAAATTAGATGCCTTTGTACCGACAATGGTGGAGAGTACACATCTGACGAATTCACTAAATATTGCCAAGAGCAAGGCATTCAAAGGTAATTCACCTGTCCAAGAACATCACAGCAGAATGGAGTTGCTGAGAGAAAGAATCGACACATGGTGGAGATTTACAGGAGTTTGTTCCATGCGAAGAATGTGCCAACTAGATTTTGGGCAAAGTGCATGAAGACAGTTGTGTACGTCACGAATAGACTACCTCAAGCAAGACTGGAGTTTACATCCCCATTCCAGAAACTGTGGAACATTAAACCAACTGTAAGTCATTTTCGCATTTTTGGATGCTGTTTTCGTACCGCCCCTGCGCGACTCGAAAACGTCCTTTTTATTTTTATTTTTGATGGAAAGTGATCTTATTATGAAAAATGGTGACAAAATATTTTATTGGATACGATGCCGATAAATCGGTCTTATAAAACATTTTGAGTCGCCACCCATTATTTCGGTGTTTTCGTACCGCCCCCCAGCGACCCGAAAAACGTTCCCCTTTTGTTTTTGATGGAAAATGATCTTACTTTGAACAATGATGACAACACATTTTATTAGATACGATGCTGATAAATCGGTCTTATAAAACATTTTGAGTTGCCACCCATTATTTCGGCAATGGGACCGTTTCCAATTTTATTTTATAAAAATGACTCCATTTTAAACCCAATTCTATTTAAGGCCAAATTATTTAAAAGACTGGTCAGGCGCAACAATGCGATTCTGGGTAAGGGAATTGGGTACGTCGGCCCGTTGGAAGCCGACGCTGGGAAAAAATCGACCTCTTTTAACATACGGTTTCTAATTTATTTTAGTTAGAAAAGCCAAATTATTTATGTACTTAAACCCAACCCAAATGAATCGGACCGAGTTCCTACATGGAAAATTATTTAATCGTCCCAATCAAATCTAATTATTACATCCATAATCATCCAAATCATCCAAACCAAAGCAATTAAATCAAATAAATAAAAGACCCGCTCTTGCCTTATGATTAAAGGCGGGCAACAAACCGAACCTAAAAATACATTCTACCCGATTTAAATTCAACCCATAAACCCAAAACCGAGATCGTGCATAATTATTATTTAACACTAAAATCACATTTTTAAATTTTTTTTATTTAATCCTAAACATGCAAATTATTAATAAATCAACAAATTTAATTTTCTTTTTTCTTTAAACTGAAATTATAAAATCCATCCAAACAAATACTTAAAATCACATTTTAGTATTCTAAACTTAATTAAACTGAATCTGTTCATAGTTGGGTATTTTCAGATTTATTGAAGAAATTAACTCTGGAAGCTTAGAACAGTTGTGTCACACAGCTAACGGTTGCGTCACCCAGCTGTTCCTGGATGAACAGTTGCGTAACGCAGCTGTTCTGGCCCAAGCTCGTCTTCAAACGGTTTATTCAGATCATTTTTTTTATCTAAATACGATTTAAGAACATATAAAATGGCTAAATATGAACAGAACACAATTTAAAGAAGCTTAAATTACTAAAATCATAAAAAGGTATGTAAAATACAAAAAACGTTAAAGAAATTACCTAATCCTCAGATTGAGGATTGTGAATGGATCCAATGTCTTAACAAGTGATAGTTAAGATATCCCAAAAGCTTATTTTTCCAAGGATTTGAGTGTTCTTTGTTTATCTTTTATTATTTTCTCTCTTTTTTTGGTTTGATTCACCTAAAATTGATATCTAATGGCAATTTTCCTTCAAACGAACTCAAAAGAGCTTCTGGAGGAAAATGTAGTCGCACAATGTGTTTTTAGGGTTTCTCAAAAATCGTCAAAGTTGTCTCAAACGTAAGAAAAAGATCTATTTATAGAAGTAGGTCACAGAGCATAGCTGCGTGACGCAGCTTACTTTCTATACCAGAGCTACATGTCGTTTAATACAAAAACGTCATGTAGTCTAACATAGCTGCGTGACGCAGCTATGACCCAGTCAAAGACTTAACATCTTTTTTAATTTAAATCCTTGGATTAAAAGACTTCTAGATAGCATTAACCTTTCATTCCACATCCTCGTATCATCATTGGATCAAGCGTGGGCGTAAAAACATGCGTCAACATTCGGCAATGGGACTGTTTCCAATTTTATTTTATAATGAGTGACTCCATTTTAAACCCAATCTTACTTAAGGCCAATTTGTTAAAAAGACTGGTCAGGCGCACCAATGCGATTCTGGGTAAGGGAATTGGGTACGTCGGCCCGTTGGAAGCCGACGCCCAAAAAAATCGACCTCTTTTAACCTACGGTTTCTAATTTATTTTAGTTAAAAAGCCAAATTATTTATTTACTTAAACCAAACCCAAAGGAATCAGACCGAGTTCCTATATGGATAACTATTTAATCGTCCCTATCAAATCTAAATATCGCATTTAAAATCATTCAAACCAAAACAATTAAATCAAATAAATAAAAGACCCGCTCTTGCGTTATGGTTAAAGGCGGGCGACAAACCGAACCTAAAAATACATTCTACCCGTGTTGACGCATGTCTTTTGTGCCCCCGCCTAATCCAATGATGATACGAGGATGTGAAATGAATGGGTTAATGCCATCTAGAAGTCTTTTAATCCAAGGATAAATCAAACCAATTTTAAGTTTCCGTTGGGTCAGTTGTGTCACCCAACTGTTAGTCGTGTCACCCAACTGCCAGTCGTGTCACCCAACCGTCAGTCGTGTCACCCCACTGCCAGTCGTGTCACCCAACTGTCAGTCGTGTCACCCCACTGCCAGTCGCATCACCCAACTGCCAGTCGCGTCACGCCACTGCCAGTCGCGTCACCCCACTGCCAGTCGTGTCACCCCACTGTGAAAATGAGCTGCGTGACGCAGCGACAGTTGCGTGACGCAGTTGTCTCCTGACCTATCCTATAAATACATCTCTTTCTCACAATTTTGACGAAAAAAGAAGAAGAAGAAGAACACGATTTTGAAACCCTAAAAAACACACTATAAAGAAACCACAATTAAATCCGTGGAAACAAAGCTTCTGGAAATCTTAACTATCATTTTTTAAGAGATTTGATCCATTTGCAAGCATCAATCTGAGGATTAGGTAATTTCCTTAACATTCTTTGTATTTTTTATATATTTTTGTGATTTTAGTAATATTTTTAGGGTTTTAGTAATCTAAGTTTCTTTAAATTATATTCTGTTCATATTTGGCCATTTTATATGTCTTTAAATCATATTTAAGTAAGAAATGATGTAAATAAAACATTTAAAAATGAATTTTGGGCTAGGACAGTGCATCACGCAACTGTTCATCCAGGAACAGTTGCGTCACGCGACTGTGCACTATTCACTGTTACTATTCACTGCTCATGAAGAACAGTCGCGTCACGCGACTGTTCATCCAAGAACAGTTGCGTGACACGACTGTTCATCGATTTTTCCAGAAAAATAAAAAAAAATAAAAAATAATAATAAATTTTATACGAAAATAAAATCTAATTTCTTCAATAAATTTGAAAATGCCCAATTATGAACAGATCACAGTTTAAATAAACTTAGAATACTAAAATGTAATTTTATGTGTTTATTTATATGAATTTTGCAATTTATGTTTAAATGAAAAATAAAATTAAGTTTGTTGATTTATTTATATTTAAGATTAATTTGCATGTTGATTAACAATTTGCATTTCTAGTGTTAAATAATAAATATGCATGATTTTGGGTTTATGGATTGGATTTAAATCGGGTAGAATATATTTTAGATTCGCTTTGTTGCCCGCCTTGAACCATAAGGCAAGAGCGGGTCATTTATTTATTTGATTTAATATTTTCGGTTCGGTTTGTTGTCCGCCTTTAACCATAAGGCAAGAGCGGGTCTCTTTTTATTTATTTGATTTGATCGCTTTGATTTAATTGCTTTGATTTGAATAATTTCTATGTGATAATTAGATTTGATTGGGACGATTAATTAATTTTCCATATAGGAACTCGATTCGATTTAATCGGGTTGGGGTTTAATTAAATAAATTGGCTTTTCTAAAATTAAAATAAATTAGAGATTGTAGGTTAAAAGAGGCCGATTTTTCTGGGCGTCGGCTTCCAACGGGCCGACGTACCCAATTCCCTTATCCAGAATCGTACTTGATACGCTTAACCAGTCTTTTAAATAATTTGGCATTGAATAAAAAATGGGTTAAATGGAGTCATTTAATAAATAAAATAAAACTGGAAACGGTCCCATTGCCGAGATAATGGGTGGCGACTCAAATGTTTTATAAGACCGATTTATCGGCTTCGCATATCTAAAAAGATTTTTATCACCTTTTTCCAAAACAATAATAATAAAATAAAAGGATGTTTTCGGATCCTCCGGGGTGGGATTTCGGCGAAAACAAATTGGCGACTTCACTGGGGATTTTGCACCTACTAATCCCCGGTTATTTTTAATAAATTTAGTAGTTGCAATTAGGATTAACTCTAAAAAGCCTACTATTTCTAAATAAAAATTGGTTAGAAAAGCCATGGGAAAATTTTTAATCGTCCATATATGTTTAATTGCTTTATTTTCTTTCCAGGATTTTTGCATTCATTCCGCATTCCTTGCTTCTCACCTCATTCTACCCATATCACCCTTCGGTACTGGTGTTAAATTTGACGGTGGATCTAGCCTAAACCTTGCGTTTTAGGTGCATCCATCCGAGAATTAACATTACTACCAATCGCAAGCCTAGTACCTTAAAGGTGCGTCAAAAGGAGTAGGCCCAACAAAGCCCGAATCCTGTTTGCGGAACCCAGACTTTGTTAAGCCCAATAAGACTAAAGCCAATGCATATAGTTCAAAAGCCGTAGTTACTTCCCTTAAGGAAATACTCGGTTCTATTTGCTGTTGTTGTGCCGCATTCATTTCCGAGAGTTGATATCGTCAATCTCAAAATCCCCTGTTGGTTGTCGAGATTAGACCAATTCCTAGGAAACAGATGTCGGAATTTATACCAATGGAATCCGTGTGTGGGAGAAATAAGGTTGGAAGGCATGCATTTCCCAACTCCCGTTCCCCTGTATGATATAAACTGTGCATATGTTGTGACATTCATGCACCATGTAACATTTTTCTTTTCAGCCATGCATTAATAAGAGCTAATTTTCGGTATGGACGTTTGACCTTGATTTTGAGACTGGACCTCAAATTCATTTTGAATAATATAATGCAATCACTTATAGTGAATCAATACCCAAAAGAAAAGGGAGTTATAAGGGGGTTGCGATTCCTTTGTATTGTCACATTTCTCGCATTATCTGAAAATAAGTGAGCAAGAGATTACAAAATTTGTAACAAAACAAAATGAGATCCTGCTTGGGACCATATGTTCCAAGGCAAAAAGTAAGGATACAAAATAAAAAAAAAAAGTAAAAATAAGAAAAATCCTGGTTGGAGATTCTTCCATTCCAAGGCAAAAATTAAGGACACAAAAAATAATAAAATCCCGCTTGGAGATTCTTTCATTCCAAGGCAAAAGTTAGGGACTTGAGAGAAAATAGTCGACTATAAATTCCAAAAAGGGACAGTCGACGACAGATAATGCCGAAAATGTTTGAATACAAAATAAGTCATTGCCATGTTATTCACACCGAATTTTGGGTCCAGTCGTTGAAATCGAGATCTTATTTCCATACCGGTCATTAGCACATTAGAACTGCATTTCTCATTCTATGTGCTGCTATTTCTCATGCATACATGCAGGACCTACTTTAACTCAGATGTTTATATCTATCAGTTAGAATTGATCCTTCCCAGAAAATCACCTCGAGAGCTTGGCACCGGCGTCCTGGTCAACGTTTGGTCAGAGTATCCCAATCCCCGAGCCTGCTCTGTTTAGTCTTGTGATTCATTCAAGTTCTTCGGATTCAATTTCTGATTCATATTTCGTTGGGATGGCTGATAACACTGTGAATGAGACGGGTTTCTCTCCAGCCCAGATAAGGACCATTTCTGAAATAATAGCTGCTGCCCTTGCTCAAGATAGAGCCCAGAACCAAGTGCCGCCTACTTCAAGTAATCAGCCTATAGTGGAGGGAAGAGAAGCTCCAGAACACACCTTGGGTAGTCAAGCATCAGCTGATAATGCTAGTCTGGCTGAGAATGAGCTGATTAAGCAAATAGCAGAACTAAAGGACAAGGTGGAGAGGATATCTATTTCAAAAGAAAAAGATCCAGTCATCAATTTTCATGTGACAGAGTATGTCTTGAAGCCCACAAATTCTACTTCTTCGAAGCATACCCTGTTCGCGGAGAATGATGACCCGAGGTCCCATTTGTCGGAGTCCATCCGTGTTGCTCAGATGAACCAATACGGCGATGAGGATGTGTTGCGAGGATTTCCTTAGACATCGTACAAGAACTATAGGAAAAGATATGACGGCCTGGATCTGGGGATACGGAGGGCTGAATTGAATTTTGAAGAACTGTACAACAAAAAGAAAAAGAAGAGCCGAGGGTTTGGTAACTACCGGTCTTCCAGCAGTAATCATAACAGAAATGTTGGCCATGCAGCTACAAACCAATTAGGGAGTAGCAATACAGTTAGAGCTGTTAAGGAGAAAAAGAAAAGGGAATTCACTGATTTGGGCATGCCTTTAAGCACAGTCATGAGATCCTGCATTGAGAATGGCGTATTGTCAAAGTTGCCAATTAATCCATCTAAGCCTATTCAGGGTAGGTTCGCCAATCAAGACTGTGAATATCATCAGTGTAAAGGTCATTCTACTGATAATTGTCTCAAACTCCGACATGATATCCAAGATTTGATAGATAGCGGGAAGATCACCAAGCCTCCTGAGCATAATAAGCCGGCGCCCAGAAACCATTAAAGTTAGTTGATGGGCAAATTGAACAAGCTCTTTAATCTTTCTGTTTATTTTCTGAATATTGCTTTAAGAACAATGTGAATGAACTTCATTTACTATTTCAATCAATGGGAATGAATTTTGATTACTTGTTTTCTTACTTCTCCTGATTGTTATGTTCATGGCATTGATTATACCACATGCATATTTGGCATAAATGCATTGCATCATTTTGCATTTAACCTAAGCACCGTCCAAAATCTCAAAAAAAAAAATAATCGAAATCGGATCAGACTTTAAGCTTGAGCTCAAAAACGATTTCCAAGAACGTCTACAGTTGTGCTGATATACCGGGGGATCAATAAGCCGATTACAGGACATGTCGTCCCTACCGATTCAAATATCAAGCCAGTAAAGCGGATAAAGAGACGGGTCAAACTAGAAGTGGCAAAACAAGATGAAGGCTGTGGTTCAGAAAGAGCTAGATGCAAGTTTCTGGGAAGGTAATGCATTACCCTGAGTGGTCAGCGAACATAGTCCCTATGCTCAAGAAAGGGGGAGAGTAACAACCTGTGTCGACTACAGCCTCGCCCAAAGATGACTTCCTTCTTCCACATATGGATGTCCTGAGTAATAGCGCTGTAGGAATGGCATGTTATCAAAAAAAAAAAAACAAAAAAAAAAATAATGATAATAATAATAATGAAATGAATGAAAAATGATAAAAAAAAGAGAATGATTGCTTATTTCTACAGTAAGCGGGTACATCCAAGGACTTTGAAAAATGGAGATTCAGTGCTGATCAGACTATTAGACCACGAATCCCAGAGTCACTGTAGAGGGAAATTCAGACCCAATTGGCATGGACCATTCAAAATCCAGAAGCTGTCGGATAAGGGTGCCGCTGAATTGGTCACTTCAGAAGGGAAGCCTGTCAATCGGATTGTCAGTCAGGATCAAATGAAGAGATTCAATGTCTGAAATGATGATTTCGATTAAAAAAAAAAAAAAGAAAAGAAAGGGCTAAGTTAAAAACCCGAAAGGGCGGCTTAGGCGAGAAATGAGCTCGCTAGGTTGAAAACCCGAAAGGGCGGTCTAGGCAAAAGTTAGAGCATAATAAAAATAATAAAAAAATGAAAATAATAAAAATAAAGAGTTTCGAGATTAACGCATGGTGCTTAGTTTAAATGCGAAATCTATGCCATGCATTTGTGACATGCTTGCAACTGGTTGCTCAATGTCATCAACCTGATTAGAAGGAGAATAGGCAAATGAGTAGATAGAATGAATAACCATTGTATTGAAATAATTTCTCTTCACTTCTGTATAATGTTGAAAGAAGTAAGTGCAATAAAGAGCTTGATTCTCAAATTCTTCTTCCCTTTTGTTTCTGGGGCATGATCGTCGATTACGAGACATTCCTCTCTGCCTATGTGGTCAGCATTTGCTCATTTGTTTTGAAGATGTGTAGCTGTTGGTCCTGCCCGGGTAATGGATTCTCTTAGACAGCGATCAGAAGGTCAAGTGCCATTTTCTCGGCGATTTCCTTGGAAAGATCAATAAAACCATGGATAAAACCTTAGTACTCATGTAGGTTCATGCATACATAAAGAAGTTGCATATGTTGTTTTTGTTTGATCTGTGCAGGTAATAAATAGTCATACCATTCTTGTTCTCCCCAAGCGTAAGCTTCTGTATTTATATCAAATAATTCATTTTTATGAGCATTTCTTTATTAACCCAAGGGCAGGAGGCCCGAATAACTAACACGACAAATAATTTCGAAAGAAAAGTTTTATTGTCTAGTGTTATCCATGTGTGCAGGAATTAATAAAGGCAGAATTAGCAAATTCATTGATCCAAAGAAAGCAGATACATTAAATAGGAGCTCAAAGCTCGAGCTCAAAAGAAGACAGAGAAAGCAATAACAACATTTATTTCAGTAAGGGCTACCATCAGACACCGATCCTTGCAGAACTTAACATCATCATGGGGTAAAAAACCAGTTCACATACTCGGGTGTCACAGTGTCCTGCATCACTCCTTTACCTAGGTACCTGGTGTTTTGGCTTCACCAGCGGTTAGCTAAATTGGTCAGCAGATGTAGTGTCATTAGACCGCTCTCAAAGTTATGGATCCTGGGAACACGCTGAATTGTTCCATATTGACGGCCGATCCTGTCGGGAAAATAGGCCATGGAACGGTCTAAACTAGCGTACAACACATAATTGAGATTCATGCTTCCAATAGTGACCAGCCTGATCCTCCACCAAGGACAAGTCCACCGAATTGTCGGGTTATCCCCAAAGTCGAAATGTCCTCGAGTCCGAGACCGAAAGTTGGCAGGACTGTAGGTTGGAATTAAACGAGCTGGGACCGGAAGAAGTAGGCTTAACTTGTCTAGAGCCCAGGCTTGCAGCAACATTGGACAACCACGATGATGAACATTGAAGTTGGTGATGTGACGGGCAATATCCCTGACCCAGCACATCGTTTCTCCCATGATCATCATGAATACGGTATGATGATACAGTTGCATGTCACGAACAACTGTCAGAAGACGGAAGTCTCCAACTCTGGGTTGACGGTTCTTCATGCATACACATTTAACAGTAAGAAGCAACAAGTTTGAATCTAAGAGGGATCTAGATCCATGGCCAGAACCTTACTCAAAAATGGCTCTAAAGGAAGACCTTGATCCGTGTTTAGGTCGTCGGGAAGGTAAACTGGACACAGGGCCGCAATCTCGGCTAAATCATACCTAGGGCCTGGGGGCAAAGCCAGAGTTTCATCTTGTTCAGGATGATGATCCATCAAGGCACACATCTCCTCATAGGTCGGAGTTATTTCAGAATCTTCAAACCGGAAAACCATGGTGTTGGGGTTGAAATGCATGACGAGCCAAGAAAGGAAACTGTGATCAGGCTTCAAGTCCTTGAAATATTTCAGCCAGGCAAGTTGGTCCATTGGGGGAATCCGCCATAGGTCGTCGGGGATGGATTGAACGAAGGATGAGACTTGGTTCCTGAAAGCCATGGAAAAAGATTATAAGAAAAGGATTTGTTGAGAATGCTGGAGTGAAGAAGAAGCAAGGGAAAGCCTCCATTTATAGAAGTATAAAGGATCTAGGGAATGAGGCACCATCATTACTTGACCTGATATCTACTGTCAATGGTGGTTGGGTGAGCACTTATGTATAGATCTCTCCGGTAGTTGAACATTTAAGCCTGCATTAATAAAAGGGACATCTTGTACAATAGGGTGGTTGAGCCTTTATGTCCGCATTAATCAAGTGGATCGCCCTATCAGGTAAGTATTACGATCCATTTACTATTACGGGTCGATTCTTATCTTATCTTGTTTTCTTATTTTTGTTTTTATTTTATTTTATTTCATTTCCGTATTTACAATAAATTGGTTGGTTGATCACTAACGAGGTAGACCGCCCTTGTGAATAAGTGGGACCCTGCTATTTTGTGTTTTTGTGTTTATATTTTGTTTTTGCAGGAATAAAATCTCGCAAGTTGTAAGAAATACACGTATAAATGATACTATAATAAAAGCAAATATACTGTAAAAATGTAAAATAATGTCATAAAATTAATAAAACTGTACATATAATCCTACAAACTACAAAAATGTTTCAAAAATGGTCAAAAAATAGGAGCCTGGCTAGCGACGCCTTCGGCTCGGACCAGCAGCTGCCCAAGGGGGTGGAGATGGTGGTATGTCGTCGGATGAGGAACCATCATCATCCTCTCCGGAGAAGTCTAGTGGAATCCCCTCCACCTCTAACCTTGTCCGAAGTCGATCCACTGTGAATACTCAAATTTTGAGGCTCAGGGGAATAACATGGTATGTGAAACTCTTTAAATGGAGGAAAGCACGCCTGCTACAGTACCGTGCCATTTGTTTTGATTTTGACTTTGCTACAGCAACTGTGCAAACTGTCCGACCGGACCGAAGGCCATTTTGGACATTTACTCGAAGTATGCCAATATGGTACTTAAAACGTCCGGAATGTCACAACGATCACGGAACAGGTCCCGGAATATTTTTCGGAGACCCGGAACTCCCGAAAACTCCTCCGGAGTGAAAAAGCCCAAGTAACCGCGGCCCCTGCCGCCGGACCGCCGGCAGCCCCTGCCGCCGGACCGCCGGTGGCACCTGCCGCCGGCGACCCGTTTTGGCCTATAAAATGGCCTCTCCCCCTTCATTTTTGACACCCCTGTCTGTGTTGACGGACGATCTTTCTCCCTCCCACGCTCCTTGCGATTTCTTTACCGCTTTTTGCATTTAATTTAATTTTTATTGCATTTTTGTTGTGATATTTGAACACTAAAATTAAACAAATTAAAATTAATTAATTCCCAAGCAAGGAGCTTAATCTGGAGTTAAGAAGCGGTTTCCGATTAAATCAGGTACGTGAACGAAACTCTGCCTATTTAATTTTAGCACTTCATGCATGCTTCTCTTCTACTCCTAATAATTCTACAACTGCATAAATGCATCCATGTCATCATTAGGCAAACAAATTGCCTCAAGTAAATGAATTTAAGCTAAATGCCCGGTTAATTAATAATCGTGGTAATAAGCTTAAATCCGACAATTTTGGCTAAAGAGCCTAGTTAATTAATAACTACGGTTCAACTGCCTTATTTTCAACAAATCCGGCTTAAGTCCAATTAATCAATAATTGTGGCTAAAAGCCTTAATCAATCACGTTTCGACAATAAATTGTGATTAAGCTCGAACGTCCGATTAATTAATAATCGTGGCATTAAAGCCTAAATCGCACATTTTGGCAAACTAATTGCCTAAAATAACACATTTTGGCCAAAGGCCTTAAAATCAACCATTTTGGCGAAAATCGCCTAAAATCAACATTTTTGGCAACAATTGCCTAAATCAAAATCATTTTGGCTAAAAGCCATTAAAATCAACATTTTTGGCAACATGCCTAAAAATCAATCAATCTTTGGCAAAATGCCTAAACAAAATGCACAAAGCATACACACTTATGCACAAAGCATACACACTCATGCACAAAGCATACACACTCATGCACAAAGCATACACACTTATGCACAAAGCATACATACTCATGCACAAAGCATACACACACTCATGCACAAAGCATACGCAAACATGCACGAAGCATACACACACACTCATGCATTAAGCATACACCTTCAAAGCCCTTGAAACAAGGCCTATCGAACTATGTTGACTTTGATCTTCCATTCAAACGGAAGTACGTAGGCACGTTCGGGATTTAACCCCGGGTGGCAAGTCGAAATCATCAAAATCACATAAACATTTCATTTGGTCCAATTACATCATTCACCTTGCAAAGCATCCATTCATGGTTAGTTCATCAGCATGACATAGTCTCGGGATCCATCTCGGGTTTGCACACCATGCCTTAAACATTGGGTTAATTAATCTAGTAACTAGGTTAATTAAAATCGGAGTCACTTAGGGTTTTTTCCTAGTTTACCCTAAAATAATTAAACAAGGTGGCGACTCACACATCACGTGCATTTCTGTCCTTTATCACATGCATTCACATGCCTATGATATTTGGGGTAGGGGTTCACAGTTTGGCGACTCTGCTGGGGAATATATGTAATCATTTTGCATAAAAGTGGACTACAATTGTTGTGAAAACTAATCGGCCTTTCTTTAAGGTATTATTTTATTATGCTTTGTTTTGCAGGGTACCCTAATATGAATCAAGTGTTCTTTCCTTAAGAATACTTGATATGGAAATCCGGACTTAATTAATGTGATAAAGACATTAAAACTTGTTGATTTATTTGCACGATTGAGAATCCTTTTCTCCATTGCATAAAAGAAATGAACTTCAAATGAATTTCTTCTCTTTCTGTTCAAACTTCTGAGTCTGGATAGCAAGTAGCGTTGATCGGCAGGTCTCTTTGATTATGTCGACGGACAGCCAAAGCGTCCTCCCTGTTACCGCAAACCATCCCTAATCCTTTTGGGGGTGGCACATGGGTATGCGTACCGTTGGACCCACGCGAAACTCCTTGTTTCACATGTGGTTAGGTATATCCATACTCAAGGTTCAAGGGTCCCTTAATAAGCCGATTCTCTATTTGTGTCATAGCCTATAGAACCTATCCTTTAGGACTGTATGCACCCCATGATATGAAGCATCTCATTAAAACAGATTATGATGTGTTGTTATGCGCATTCACGACATATCATAAACATTGGGTAAACACATGGAGAACACAAAAAAATATATTTCCTTTGGTCATGCACAGTTGGACAAAGAGTCATCCTCTCTCATATCAGTTACCCTGATACTACTATACCCTTAATCCAGTTACCCTCATACTTACAGGTACCCCCTGTTCAAGTGTCAGCTACACCTACTGTGCTATCACCGACCTCATCAACTTCAACTACACCAATGGCATCACTTGCTGACATCCAAACCCTCATTGAACAACTCGAGGCCAGAATGGAGGCCAGAATGACTGAGGCATTGGCTGCCCAAAGGATTGTCCTGATAGCTGAATTGGGTAATGGTAATGGTAATGGAAATGGTCATGCTACCTCCAATCAAGGACCTGGTGCTGCATCTGCATCCTCAAACCCTACCCTTAATCTGGAGGACGTGCCTTCCAAAACTGCTTCTGAGCCGGAAGCTCAGAAAACGAGGAAAAAACTGGAAACCACCAAACAGAAAAACAATGAACCCTTTCCCTCATTCCTTACGAGGAAAAGGACCAAGGTCGCCCAAATGATTAACCGACCTTCTGAGCAAGAACAGGTGGACATAATAATAAAGAACCCACAGCCTGTCTACCAACACCAACTACAAACTCAATACCTACCATCGTTCCAGTCGCTCATTGCCACTGCTACGAAGGTAGAAGATTTACTTCAAATGGGACAACTGAAAGAGGACTCAGGTTCCTCAAAATACGAGAAGCCTAGCCAAGCTGGCAAAGTCCATGAAATGGCAAGCATCACCCCCACGAATCCTTTACGTGTGGGCAATATGAGAAATGGCAATCGGTCAAGAAGGACATATACTGATCTCGGGATGCCAATCCTTTTGGTTTTCCGAGAGGCTGTCAAGGCCAACTACATCAAGCCCTTGGAAGCAAGGCCGCCACCCTACCCTTTACCAAGAAACTACCGAACCAATGAATACTGTGAATATCATCAAGGTCATGGGCACGAGACTGAAGCGTGCTGGACGCTTAAGAACCGCATCCAAGACCTGGTAGACGATGGTTCAATTATTCCGAGAAGTAAACCAAACATTAGCACTAATCCCTTACCAAATCACGGGGTAAATGCTATTATTTCTGACCAGGAATTGATCGATCCTTTCGAGCTATTCCTAGAAATGAATGACACCTGTGTCCTGGACTTGAATGACTTATCCGAAGAGGTAACAACCGAATTGGAAGTGGAAGACTTCATGCAGCCTAGTCTCTTTGATGAGGTTGCAGTCATTACAGGAAATGATGGGGACCAAGATTTACTGAGCCTGATCAAGCCAAATGAAGGACCTCTCACCAACTGGTACGCCGAGGAGGAGCGCGCTGCTGATAAACCCCCTCCCGAGTCAAACCTAGAGTCAAAATCTGTAATCAAGTCTTGTATTGAGTCTGAGTCTGACCCCGAGTATGAAACCGAGTCAGAGTCCAGTTCCATTCCTGAGTCATCTGTGTCGGATTTTGAAAATCCAGATTTCAAATTTGATGTAATTTTTGAAGACGACTCCGTCATTATCAATAAAGGCTTGCAAATTATTGACTACCCCGCATGTCTATCTTTCCAAGCATTTCCAAGCAAAAATAATGAAAAAGAAATAAATGAAATGAAAAATGATAAAGAAAAAATAATAATTGGCAAAGAAGAAAATGAACATACATACATTGCATCTGACTGTGTGAACAGGGAACAGGTCAGTGAATGCTTAAAGAAGTTTGCCGATTGCTTCATGTGGAAGGCAAGTGACATCACGGGAATTGACCCAGCAATAGTGGTGCATAAGATTCCAGTATACCCTGAGGCTAAGCCAGTGAAACAGAAGCTAAGAAGGCTTAAAACAGAATGGTCCTTGAAAATCAAGGAGGAGGTAGCCAAGCAACTGGAGAATAAGTTCATAGAACCCATTGCCTACCCGACATGGTTAGCAAATATTGTGCCAGTGCCGAAGAAAGATGGCAAAGTCAGAATGTGTGTGGACTATCGGGATTTGAATAAAGCATGTCCGAAGGACGACTTTCCCCCTGCCGCATATTGACTTGTTGGTAGACCGAATGGCGGGACACGAGATGGTCTCCTTGACCGATCTTGCTGTCGGGTACAACCAGATAATGATGCATGTGCCAGACAAAGAGAAAACGGCATTCATCACGGAGTGGGGAACCTACTGCTACAGGGTCATGCCTTTTGGGCTCAAAAATGCCGGGGCAACCTATCAAAGAATGGCGACAGCCATCTTCCATGACATGATTCATGAAGAAGTAGAAGTGTACGTGGACGATATGGTTGTTAAGTCAAAAACAGCCGAGGAACATACAACAGCGCTTGAGAAGTTCTTCCTTAGACTTCGAAAGTACAATTTAAAACTCAACCCGGCAAAATGTCTGTTTGGAGCTACATCCGGAGTATTTCTGGGGCATATGGTCAGTCGGAAGGGCATAGAAATTGATCCTTCAAAAGCCAAAGCCGTTATGGAAATACCAGCACCGAGGACGAAAAAGGAAGTTCGGGGTTTCTTAGGAAGGCTACAGTACATCAGCCGGTTCATCAATCAATTGGCCGATACTTGTGGTCCGATTTTCAAATTGCTCAGGAAAGGAGTAGCCATCAAATGGAATGAGGATTGTCAGAAAGCTTTCGACCAAGTCAAGCAATATCTATTATCCCCGCCAGTTTTACAGCCACCAAGGCTACGAAAGCCTTTGCTGTTGTACCTATCAGTGACAGAAGAAGCGATGGGTGCAATGCTAGCTCAACAAGCAGAAGATACAAGGGTAGAAAATGCCGTGTATTACCTCAGCAAAAGGATGCTAGAATATGAGCTAAAATACAATAAGATAGAGAAGTTGTGTTTGGCTCTGGTATGGGCCTGTACAAAGCTGCAGCACTACCTCTCGTCCTACACCACCTACGTCATTTCTGAATCGAACCCCTTGAAATTCCTTATGGAGAGGCCGGTTCTTGACTGTAAAATGGCTAAGTGGGTGTCGGTGCTCGCAGCTTATGATTTAAAATTTGTACAACGAAAGGCGGTGAAAGGCAGAGCTTTGGCTGATCAACTAGCAGAATTACCAGTCGAAGACCAAATGCCGGAGGTAGAATTTCCTGATGAAGACTTGGTGAACTTGGAAAGTGAAGTCTGGGAAATGTACTTTGATGGAGCTTCGAACTACCATGGAAATGGGGTTGGAGTCGTATTCAAAACTCCTTGTGGAGAATACATTCCAATCGCTGTCAAATTAGATTTCGACTGCACCAACAATGAAGCCGAGTATGAAGCTTGCATAAAGGGGTTAGAAGCAGCCCTAGAAAAAGAGATAAAAGTCCTCAAGGTTTTCGGAGATTCCAACTTAATAGTCTCCCAAGCTTTAAGGAAATGGAAAATTAAAGAAGAGCGTTTGGTTCCTTACCTACAACGCTTGGACGAATTGGCTCAACAATTTGAGGATTTATCCTTCCACTACTTGCCGCGAGCCAAAAATCAGTTCGCAGATGCTCTAGCTACTTTAGCCTCTATGGTCAATGTAGAAGGAGACCGAGTCATTCGACCTTTGACAGTGCGGCTACAGAAACAGCAAGCACATATCATGAATTTGGTTGATGACAAGCCCTGGTACTGGGATATACAGAATTATCTTCAGAATGAAGCTTACCCGGAGGGATCCACCAAGACTGATCAACGGACATTGAGACAGTTAACATCCGGATATTTCCTTACTGGGGGGTTCTGTACAAGAGAAGTTGGAGCGGCCTGCACCTAAGATGCGTTGATGAGGAAGAAGCTCAAACCATCATGGATTCCCTACATAATGGGGAGTCTGGTCCACACATGCACGGGATAGCCTTGGCTCGGAAAATCGTGAACCTGGGTTATTACTGGTCAACCATGAATGCAAATTGCGTGAGGCATGCGCAGAAGTGTCACGAATGTCAAATTTTTGCTAAGCTGCAAAGACAGCCTTCGGTCAATTTGAACCCTATTGCTTCACCATGGCCTTTCGCAACTTGGGGCATAGACGTAATCGGAAAAATCCACCCGAAGGCCTCTAACGGCCATCAATTCATCCTGGTTGCTATAGATTATTTCACCAAGTGGATCGAGGCAGCCTCTTATTCAGTTTTAAATGCCAAGAAGGCAGCACAGTTTGTCCGCACTAACATCCTTTGTCGGTACGGAACACCATTCGAGATCATCACGGATAATGGGTCTCACTTTCAGAGTGAATTTTCTAATTTGTTGAAAGAAACAAGAATCCAACATCATAAGTCCTCACCCTATCGTCCACAAACAAACGGGGCTGTAGAAGCTGCAAATAAGGCTATAAAAGTCATTTTGCAGAAGACGGTTAAAAAGCACAAAGCTTGGCACGAACAGTTACCGAATGCCTTATGGGGATATAGGACTTCAATTAGAATGCCCACCGGAGCAACTCCGTATTCTTTAATATATGGCATGGAAGCAGTGTTGCCTATTGAGCTGGAAGTTCAGTCGGCAAGAATTATCTAGGAAAGCCAGATCAGCGAAGCAGACTGGGCTAAGAATTATCACTTGCAACTCTTGGGTATGGATGAAAGGCGACTGCAAGCAATCCACCAAACTCAAGTCTACCAGAGGAGAATGGCACGACATTTTAATAAGAAGGTCAAAGACCGGAAACTGGAAGAAGGTTGTTTGGTCCTGAAGGAGATTAGACAGCCAATCATAGACCCATGTGGGAAGTTTCGTCCTCATTGGGCTGGACCCTATGTGTTGAAGAAAATATTGTCCCGCGGAGCCGTCATCTTGACTGATTTGGATGGTTTGGAATTCACGAATCCGTGTAATTTGGATCAGTTAAAGAGATATTTTGTGTAATAAGCATTGCATAATGTAAAATGAACTACACTAGACCTGATTCTCTTTGGAAAAAAGAAATTATGTATCGGAGATATGTAGGCAACCCTCATTGGGTATGGTCTAAACATTAATGAAAATCATTCCATAATTCTTTCTTCCTTGCCAACAATAAAAAAAAAAGGGGGATAAAAATAAAATAAAAAAAAAGAAGAGAAAACCCGCTAAGTCGAAAACCCGAAAAGGGCGGCTTAGGCAAAAATCGGGGCCCGCTAAGTTGAAAACCCGAAAAGGGCGGCTTAGGCAAAAATGGGTATCTCGCTAAGTTGAAAACCCGAGAGGGCGGCTTAGGCAAAAATTAGAGCTTGAATAAATGAAGTTGGAAAATGCTTGGAAAGCTTAAAAGACAAATGACGTGCCCAATTAAAAGCAATAAAGTCAAACAATTTAAAGTTAAGCAGAAAGCCAAAGAAACCAAAAAAAAATAATAATAAATAATGAAAATCCAAGTCCAAAAAAAAAAAAAAAAAACAATAACATCCAAAATCCAAAGCCAAAGTCCCAAACAAAGAGTCAAAACAAAGCCAAAACACCAAAAGTCCAAAAGCCTATAAGAAGTCTAGGTGGCCCGTCGCCTCCGTGGGGCAACGTCTTCCGAGTCATCCCTAACTATTGAACTCTCTCCAATCTCACCTGTCCGAGAAGCCAACACAATCTCCTCACTAGCGTCAGCCTGAGTCCAACCTTCAAGTGCGCTCAGCAGTGCTTTCCTCCTTGGCCTTTCAATCGGCCAGACAGCGGCCATGAACCAGGTTCGATACTCAGGAGAAGTCTGAATACCAACAGGATTAGGTAAAGGCCTAACCATATGATGGTCCCTAACCCAAGCCCTAAGGACAGCTCGGGTAACTCCCGCAGTGATGGCTGAATCAGCTAAAGGATCATCCACGATCGGTACAGTCTGATCTATTCCCATCTGCCTCATAACGCGCGAAGCACAGTACCAAGTACAATGGGTAAGGCCTAGAAGGTAAACCTAAGTATGGCGAGAGCTAACCTGGATAAAGCGGGTAAGGCCATACCAGGGTACGAACCACAGCACTTCATTTGGACCCAATTCAATTAGCCATGAGGTCCATGCATCAGCGGACAGATGTGTGATCAAGATCCTCCGCATGCGATACTGGACAGGGTTATAAGGCAGTAAGGTAGGAACAGCAACCACTTGGAGGTGATCCTTTAACCAAACCTGAGTAATAGATCCTTTCTGTTACAAAGGGACAGAGAAAAAAAAAAAAAAAAAAAAAAAAAAAAAGAGGGGGGAAAGAGGAGAAGTACCTGGAGAATGATCGGGGAAACCGTCCAGTCCTCGAAGCCTAAAGCAGCTTTGTCAAGACTTCTGATAGTTTCTGCCAGCACAATGCCACCAATGCAACCCATATCCTCCATCTGCCGAACCATGGGACAGAGTTGCAAATCCCCGAAGCCTGGGTCCTTGTTGAACAAGAAACCAGCTAATAAACAGAAAACCAAGGCCCGCATTCTCAGCCTCATCTGATCAGGGTTGTCTGAATGGACCTCTGAAAACTCATCAATCAGGGGCAGCAAAATTGCTTTCTGATCACCAACTATCATGGCCTTAGCTTGTGGTCGGCTGAACTGAAATAAGTTTTCAAACGACCGAACATACCCGATTTTGACCTCATGCTTGACCAAAGGGGCATTAGGGTCACACCCTATGATAGCACAGAATTCCTCAAAAAGAGGGCACATCTCCTCCATCATGGCCCCGAACCGAAAGACGTGGGCCTCAGGGTCCCAGAGTCTGATGCAGGCCCATAAAAAGTTCCAGTCAACTACTACCCCCCTAAGGGTAATGATAGGAGAGAGACCGTACCTCCCCAAGTTGATCTTTTCGACTTTGGAGAGACTCCTAGTCCAGTTGTGCATGCTGTGATTAAAAGAAGGATTCATTCTTTGAAAAAAGAACAGAAGAAGAGAGAAGAAAAAGAATGAGTGAAAAACCAAAACAAAGAACCAGTTTTTATAGAGAAAATGCACCGAATGAGGGCGGCAGCAGCAGCCGCCAACGGTGGGGGCCAAAAAAAAAAAATAAAAAAAAAAAAAATTTGCCCATAAGCTGAAATGATGAAGTCCCATTTTATTTCAAATACAATAAACATGCATACATATTTTCAGTACTAACCAAGTGCAGGTACAAATAAAATTCAGTACAGAAGTACAGTGAGAAGCATAGTCAAAGTTTAGTACAGGAGTTCAGACAAAAAAAAAAAAAAAAAACCAACGGCGGGGTTTCCCCCTCTGCCCATCCTCAAAAATTTGCTCCTTCAGAAAGCCACTGGCTCTCATAAATCATTTTTGTGATAGCCAGTAGGGGGCAACTGTGAATACTCAAATTTTGAGGCTCAGGGGAATAACATGGTATGTGAAACTCTTTAAATGGAGGAAAGCACGCCTGCTACAGTACCGTGCCATTTGTTTTGACTTTGCTACAGTAAATTTGACTTTTCTACAGCAACTGTGCAAACTGTCCGACCGGACCGAAGGCCATTTTGGACATTTACTCGAAGTATGCCAATATGGTACTTAAAACGTCCGGAATGTCGCAACGATCACGGAACAGGTCCCGGAATATTTTTCGGAGACCCGGAACTCCCGAAAACTCCTCCGGAGTGAAAAAGCCCAAGTAACCACGGCCCCTGCCGCCGGACCGCCGGCGGCACCGCGGGCGGCACCGGCAAGGAGCTTAATCTGGAGTTAAGAAGCGGTTTCCGATTAAATCAGGTACGTAAACGAAACTCTGCCTATTTAATTTTAGCACTTCATGCATGCTTCTCTTCTACTCCTAATAATTCTACAACTGCATAAATGCATCCATGTCATCATTAGGCAAACAAATTGCCTCAAGTAAATGAATTTAAGCTAAATGCCCGGTTAATTAATAATCGTGGTAATAAGCTTAAATCCGACAATTTTGGCTAAAGAGCCTAGTTAAATAATAACTACGGTTCAACTGCCTTATTTTCAATAAATCCGGCTTAAGTCCAATTAATCAATAATTGTGGCTAAAAGCCTTAATCAATCACGTTTCGACAATAAATTGTGATTAAGCTCGAACGTCCGATTAATTAATAATCGTGGCATTAAAGCCTAAATCGCACATTTTGGCAAACTAATTGCCTAAAACAACACATTTTGGCCAAAGGCCTTAAAATCAACCATTTTGGCGAAAATCGCCTAAAATCAACATTTTTGGTAACAATTGCCTAAATCAAAATCATTTTGGCTAAAAGCCATTAAAATCAACATTTTTGGCAACATGCCTAAAAATCAATCAATCTTTGGCAAAATGCCTAAACAAAATGCACAAAGCATACACACTTATGCACAAAGCATACACACTCATGCACAAAGCATACACACTCATGCACAAAGCATACACACTCATGCACAAAGCATACACACTCATGCACAAAGCATACACACTTATGCACAAAGCATACATACTCATGCACAAAGCATACACACACTCATGCACAAAGCATACGCAAACATGCACGAAGCATACACACACACTCATGCATTAAGCATACACCTTCAAAGCCCTTGAAACAAGGCCTATCGAACTACGTTGACTTTGATCTTCCATTCAAACGGAAGTACGTAGGCACGTTCGGGATTTAACCCCGGGTGGCAAGTCGAAATCATCAAAATCACATAAACATTTCATTTGGTCCAATTACATCATTCACCTTGCAAAGCATCCATTCATGGTTAGTTCATCAGCATGACATAGTCTCGGGATCCATCTCGGGTTTGCACACCATGCCTTAAACATTGGGTTAATTAATCTAGTAACTAGGTTAATTAAAATCGGAGTCACTTAGGGTTTTTTCCTAATTTACCCTAAAATAATTAAACAAGGTGGCGACTCACACATCACGTGCATTTCTGTCCTTTATCACATGCATTCACATGCCTATGATATTCGGGGTAGGGGTTCACATCCACCTCCAGCTGGAATCGGGTAACGGCGCTGGATTGGCGAGACTGGTGCCTCCGCAACCTCCCAATCTCTAAATCCTGTAAGAGTAGAAATATGTAAGAAGGGTATGCAGACAAAAGAAGAAGAAAGTAACGCATATGAGATACATACCCTCTCGTCGCGGTCAGCGTAGAGTCGAGCGATGTAAGACCGGGCGAAGCCGAACCGCTGGCACACCTCCTGATACTTCTGAGTAGGCACCTGCAAGCACAGAAAAGAACATTTGGTGCAATTGCTAAATGAAATGGTTAGAAGAAACTTACTTATAAGTAAGCGCTGGGCCCAAGCCCACCTCTCTAAGTCCAAAAGAAGGAGGGGCCCATCAACAACCCTCAAGCCCAAAGGAAGGGCCCATCACACTCGTTAAGCCCACAAGGCCCAAATGGTCCGTTTAAAGCCCATAGTGACCCGTTCAAGCAATTTGATGTCGATATGCAGTTCGTACACTTCAGCGATTTTGTCTACTCACCGCACAGGGGGCAGAAGCATCAAATTGCCCAAATTACCCTCAGGTAAGTTTTCTCTCAAACACCGCATTAGGAAGGGTATACCTGAAAATTCAGGCTTAAAATTCTTCTGGCCTAAAATTTTTACTAAATTTTTGCAAACCTTTCAAACCAAATTTTGACAATAAACATTGAAGGTCTGCCTAAGAAGATGATACTTTTGGTCCTAAGTCGGAATTACGGACTGGGGGCAAAAGTATAATCTTTTGCCCTGATGCAAACTTTTGAAATTTATAATTAATGCATGGGGGCATATGATGTCCCAACATTCTTCTAACAAAAAGGCAAGGTCTGTTTGTACACAGATATTGCTCTTTTTCTGTTGAACAATTTTTCAGGTCAACCGGTGGTGGTTTTTCGAAGCCGATAGGTCCCACCAAGCAGTGATGGTGTATTACGAAGCTGTTTGGATCCTTTTCTCGATTCGTGATGATGTATTGCGAAGCGGATCGAGTCAATCCTTTCCCACCAAGCAGTGATGGTGTATTACGAAGCTGCTTGGATCCTTTTCTTGATTAATGATGATGTATTGCGAAGTTGATCAGGACAATCCCCAAGCAGTGATGGTGTATTACGAAGCTGTTTGGATCCTTTTCTCAATTCGTGATGATGTATTGCGAAGCGGATCGAGTCAATCCTTTCCCACCAAGCAGTGATGGTGTATTACGAAGCTGCTTGGATCCTTTTCTTGATTAGTGATGATGTATTGCGAAGCTAATCAAGACAATTCTTATATCAAACCCTCTAAAGCCGATCAAACTGAGCTGAGGAGGTGGACGACAAAGCCGATCAAACTGAGCTTTGGAATCCTTAATCGAGTCAACGATGGTGTATTTCGAAGTTGACTCAAATCCTGATTAGTGATGGTGTATTGCGAAGCTGATCAGGACAATTTCAGTGACCGAACAGTGATGGTGTATTACGAAGCTGTTTGGGTTCTCTTCCCGGTCAATGATGGTGTATTGCGAAGTTGGCCAGGGCATTCAAATCCTTCAGGCCGATCAAACTGAGCCTCGGAGGTGTCTTCAAAGCCAATCAAACTAAGCTTTGGAGTTATTCACATATCCGACTGGAGTCGACGAAAGCCGATCAAACCAAGCTGAGTAGGTGGCCAGATGATCAAGTCAATCCAACATCTTTCAAGCCGATCAAACCGGGCTTTGAGGATGGTTGCTAGACTGAAGGCGAGTCAGTAGACCACTTTAACATTAATCGTTTATACAATTAATGATAAAGTGGGGGGGGGGGGCAAACTGTTGACGCGTGTCTTTTGTGCCCTCGCCTGATCCAATGATGATACGAGGATGTGAAATGAATGGGTTAATGCCATCTAGAAGTCTTTTAATCCAAGGATAAATCAAACCAATTTTAAGTTTCTGTTGGGTCAGTTGTGTCACCAAACTGTCAGTCGTGTCACCCAACTGCCAGTCGTGTCACCCAACTGTCAGTCGTATCACCCCACTGCCAGTTGTGTCACCCAACTGTCAGTCGTGTCACCCCACTGCCAGTCGTGTCACCCAACTGCCAGTCGCGTCACCCAACTGCCAGTCGCGTCACCCCACTGCCAGTCGCGTCACCCCACTGTGAAAATGAGCTGCGTGACGCAGCGACAGTAGCGTGACGCAGCTCTGTCTTGACCTACCCTATAAATACATCTCTTTCTCACAATTTTGACGAAAAAAAAAGAAAGAAGAACACGATTTTGAAACCCTAAAAAACACACTATAAAGAAACTACAATTAAATCCTTGGAAACAAAGCTTCTGGAAATCTTAACTATCATTTGTTAAGAGATTTGATCCATTTGCAAGCATCAATCTGAGGATTAGGTAATTTCCTTAGCATTCTTTGTATTTTTTTATATATTTTTGTGATTTTAGTAATATTTTTTGGGGTTTTAGTAATCTAAGTTTCTTTAAATTATATTCTGTTCATATTTGGCCATTTTATATGTCTTTAAATCATATTTAAGTAAGAAATGATGTAAATAAAACATTTAAAAATGAATTCTGGGCTAGGACAGTGCATCACGCAACTGTTCCTAGAAGAACAGTTGCGTCACGCGACTGTTCATCCAAGAACAGTTGCGTCACGCGACTATGCACTATTCACTATGCACTATTCACTGTTACTATTCACTGCTCATGAAGAACAGTTGCGTCACGCGACTGTTCATCTAAGAACAGTTGCGTCACGCGACTGTTCATCGATTTTTCCAGAAAAATAAAAATAAAAAATAATAATAAATTTTATACGAAAATAAAATCTAATTTCTTCAATAAATTTGAAAATGCCCAATTATAAACAGATCACAGTTTAAATAAACTTAGAATACTAAAATGTAATTTTATGTGTTTATTTATATGAATTTTGCAATTTATGTTTAAATGAAAAATAAAATTAAGTTTGTTGATTTATTTATATTTAAGATTAATTTGCATGTTGATTAACAATTTGCATTTCTAGTGTTAAATAATAAATATGCATGATTTTGGGTTTATGGGTTGGATTTAAATCGGGTAGAATGTATTTTAGGTTCGGTTTGTTGCCCGCCTTGAACCATAAGGCAAGAGCGGGTCATTTATTTATTTGATTTAATATTTTCGGTTCGGTTTGTTGCCCGCCTTTAACCATAAGGCAAGAGCGGGTCTCTTTTTATTTATTTGGTTTGATCACTTTGATTTGAATAATTGCTATGTGATAATTAGATTTGATTGGGACGATTAATTAATTTTCCACATAGGAACTCCGTTCGATTTAATCGGGTTGGGGTTTAATTAAATAAATTGGCTTTTCTAAAATTAAAATAAATTAGAGATTGTAGGTTAAAAGAGATCAATTTTTCCGGGCGTCGGCTTCCAACGGGCCGACGTTCCCAATTCCCTTATCCAGAATCGTACTTGGTACGCTTAACCAGTCTTTTAAATATTTTGGCCTTAAATAAAAAATGGGTTAAATGGAGTCATTTAATAAATAAAATAAAACTGGAAACGGTCTCATTGCCGAGATAATGGGTGGCGACTCAAATGTTTTATAAAACCGATTTATCGGCTTCGCATATCTAAAAAGATTTTTATCACCTTTTTCCAAAACAATAATAATAAAATAAAAGGATGTTTTCGGATCCTCCGGGGTGGGATTTCGGCGAAAACAACCCGATTCAAAATTAAACCCAAAAACCAAAAATCCAAAATCATGCACAATTATTATTTAACATCTAAATCACATTTTTATTTTTACTTTAATCCTAAACATGCAAAATTACTAACAAGCACATAAATTAAATATCATTTTCATTCAACCTAAAATTGCAAAATTCATACAAATAAATATGCAAAACTACATTTTAGTATTCTAAACTTAATTAAATTGCAATCTGTTCATAATTGTTCATCTTCGGATTTATTGGAGAAATTAAACTTTATTTTATGCAAAATTTATATATTTTTTTTTAAAAGAACAAAAATTATTTCTGGAAAATCTTAGAACAGTTGCGTCACGCAGCTGCTAGTCCCGTGACGGATCTGTTCCTAAAACTCTAGATCTATTAGCCACTTATTTTAGATCCACAATCGAAAAATAGAACACTGAAAATAAAATTTTGGATATGAACAGTTCCGTCACGCATCCTCCAGATCCGTTACGGATCTGATAGCTGCGTGACGCAGTTGTTCTGGGTAAAGAAATAAAATTTTGGACATGAACAGTTTCGTTACGGATCCATTGGCTGCATGACGCAACTGCTCTGGTCCGAGATTACTTTTTAAATAACTTGTTTAAGTCGTTCTTTTATTTAAATATGCCTTAAGAAAACCTAAAATGACTGCAGATAAACAGAATACAATTTAACTAAGATTAAACTACTAAAACAATAACAAAATAAATAAAAAAAATACAAAAAGTGTAAAGGAATTACCTAATCCTCAGATTGAGGATTGTAGATGGCTTAAATGCCTTAACAGATGATGGTTAAGGCGTTCCAGAAGCTTTGTCAACAAGGATTTAAACACTCACCCTTTTCTCTCTTGCTTTTTCTTTTTTTATGATTTTATTCTCACCCCAATTGATATCGAATGGCTATTTTTCTTCAAAGGAACTCAAAAGAGTCTTTGTAGAAAAACATAGCCGAAGATGTGTTTTTTTAGACGCCCTCCAAGCCTCCCACGAATGAGAGAAAAAGATAAATTTATAGAAGTAGGGCAACAGAGGATAGCTGCGTGATGGATCTAGCCTGATGCGTGACGCAGCTTACTTGGTGGACCACAACTACGTGTCATTCAGATTAAAAAACGTCGTGTCGTCGCCCTTGATAACGACATACAAATCTGAGCTGCATTAGAGTTTTGTGACACAGCTTATAGTGCCATCACGCACCTAAGTAGCTACGTGACGCAACTCTGACCCAGTCAGAAACTTATTTTCAGTTTTAGTTTGAATCTTTGGATTGAAAGACTTCTAGATAGCATTAACCCATTCATTTTGCATCCTCATATCCTCATCGGATCAGGTGGGGGCATAAAGACACCCGTCAATAGTTTGCCCCCCCCACTTTATCATTAGTCGTGTAAACAATTAATGTTAAAGTGGCCCACTGACGCACCTTCAATCTTGGGTTGAATCTGGTCACATCCAAAGCTCGGTTTAATTGGCTTTGTTGGCTCCCGTCGGATCTGTGATCATCTCTAAAGCTCGGTTTGATTGGCTTTGAAGATACCTCCGAAGCTCGGTTTGATTGGCTTGAAGGACTTTGATTGTCTTGATCATCTGGTCACGTCCAAAGCCCAGTCTGATTGGCTTTGTTGGCTCCAGTCGGATCTGCAAACAACTCCAAAGCGCGGTCTGATTTGCTTTGAAGTCACCTCCGAGGCTCGGTCTGGTCGGCCTGAAGGATTTTGGTTGTCTCCAAAGCTCAGTTTAATCAGCTTTGTTGTTCACCTCCTCAGCTCAGTTTAATCGGCTTTAGAGGGTTTGGTTGCATCCAAAGCTCAGTTTAATCGGCTTTGTTGTTCACCTCCTCAGCTCAGTTTAATCGGCTTTGGAGGGTTTGGTAGTGTCCAAAGCTCAGTTTAATCGGCTTTGTTGTTCACCTCCTCAGCTCAGTTTAATCGGCTTTAGAGGGTTTGTTTGTGTCCAAAGCTCAATTTAATCGGCTTTGTTGTTCACCTCCTCAGCTTAGTTTAATCGGCTTTGGAGGGTTTGGTATAGAGATTGTCTTGATCAGCTTCGTAATGCACCATCACTAATCAAGAAAAGAATCCAAACATCTTCATGATACACCATCACTGCTTGGTGGAATTAAACGGCTTTGAGAAATCATCACCGGTTGACCTGAAAATATTTTCAAGAGAAAAGAAAGAGCAATTTCTGTGTACAAACAGATCTCGCCTTTATTAAATGTTGGAGCATCACGTGCCCCCATGCATTGATAATCATGAACTTTGAAATTTTGCATCGGGGCAAAAGATTTTATTTTTGCCCCTAGTCTGGAATCCCGTCCCGGAACCAAAAATATTATCTTTTAAGCAAACCTTGAAAACTTTATTTTTTATCCATTTCAAAAATTTTGTTAAATTTTCCTAGTCCTAAATTTTCAGGTATACTCTTCTTGATGCAGTGTTTGAAAGAAAACTTACCTGAGGGTATTCTGGTAAATTTGGTGATTTTACCCCCTGTGTGGTGAGTAGATGAAATTATTGAAGTAGACGAGCCGCTCACTGACTCCAAATTGATTTTTGATTTTTTTTTTTACTTTGCTTTATTCCTGCATAAAGAAAACAAAACCACAGAAACAAAAAGGAGGCATCCCACTCACCTGCAAGAGTGGTCCACCTTGTTAATGCGGGCATAAATGCCCATCTACTTTATTCCAAAATTGCAAGAGTGGTCCACTTGCAAGAGTGGTCCACCTTGTTAATGTGGGCATAAATGCCCATCTACTTTGTTCCAAAATTTATCACCATCGAACGCAGATGCTAGCCAGCTGGTGATGAGCAGCATTTTCAACCCAGTAAGGCCTTTCCTCTCCTATAAATAGGAGTTCCATTCTTCATTCTCTTCATTCCACCGCATTTGAAACAAACTGTTCTAACAACCCTTTTCTTCCATGGCTTTCAGAAATCAAGTCTCATCTTTTGTTCAATCACTTCCTGATGATCTGTGGGAGATCCAACCCATGAATCAACTAGCTTGGCTGAAATATTTCAAAGACCTGAAGCCTGACCATGGTTTCTTGTCCTGGCTCGTGAGGCACTTCAACCCCAATACCATGGTTTTTCGATTTGACGATTCTGAAGTGACACCGACCTACGAGGAGATGTGCACCATAATGGGTCACCACCCTGAACAGGATGAAACTCCAGCATTGCCCCCAAGCCCCAGATATGATCTGACCGAGATTGCTGCTCTATGTCCAGTTTACCTTCCTGGTGGAATAGATCCGGACCAAGGCCTTCCCTTAGAACCTTTCTTGAATAGGGTTCTGTCCATGGATGCGAACCTCTCTTGGGTTCGGGCTTGTTGTTTCCTGTTGTTGAACATGTACGCCATGAAAAATCGCCAACCTGGAATTGGAGATTTCTGACTATTGACCGTCGTCCGAGACATGCAGGTGTATCGTCGCACCGTCTTACTGCAAGCCTGGGCTTTAGATAAACTGCGCTTGATTTCTCCGGTCCCAGCTTGTTCAATTCCAACTTATGGTCCTGCCAATTTTCACACCCGCTCCCGAGGACACTTTGATTTTGAAGATAATCCCGTGATTCGGTGGACGTGCCCTTGGTGGAGGATTGGACTGGTCACTACTGGGAGTATGAACCTCAATTATGTGCTATATGCCAGTCTTGATCGCTCCATGGCCTACTTTCCAGACAGAATCAATCGCCAGTATGGTGTCGTTCAGTGTGTTCCCAGAGTCCATAACTTCGAAAGTGGTCCCATGACGCAAAGTCTGTTGACCAACCTAGCTGATCGTTGGCGGAATCAGAATACCTGGTAAATGGGTCAGGGGGTGATGCATGACACTGTGACACCCGAGTATGTTGATTGATTTTATTCCCAGTGATGAAACTGGGTCTTGGAGGGGTCGGTGTTTGATGATCCAACCAGTGTGATGACTGCTGCTGCTGCTTTTCTCTTTATTCAATTTCCTGTACATCAGAGGGCCATGAGCTCCTAATCATTGTATCCTCTTTTTTTCTTTTCAATGAATAATTCCAGCAGTTCTCTCTTTATTGATTCCTGTTTTTTTCACTTAGAGACAGCAAAAGACAACAACAAATCTTTTCTTTCGAAATTATTTGCTGGATTAGCACCTGGGCCTCCTGCCCTTGGATTAAAAAATGAAAGCACATTAAAGCAGATTATTTAACTGAGGATGGAAACTTACATTTTTGAAAAAGATGAGGTGACCATTTCATCACCTACAACATTCAGAAAGAGATAAAATATGCAACTCCCTCATGTATGCATGAACCTATTTAAGTGCTAGGGATTTTATTCATGGTTTTTCTTTATCGATCCTTCCAAGGAAACCACCGAGAAAATAGCATTTGACCTCCTGATCGCCGTCTAAAAGAATCCAACACTCAGGCAGGACCAACAACCAAAAACATTCATCTTTCTTTTGAACTCATGTTGATCATGTTTATTTTTACTCGTTGATTTAGACTTCTTAAGTAATCTACCATAGATAAGAGATTGAAGTGTTTATGAACCAAGTAGTATAAATGAGTATAACAACTGAAATTTCAATCTAGCAAATAGAATCTAAAGTATACAAAATCTAGCCATTTAAAATACGAGATAGGCAATCCTCCTTCCTTTAGAATGCAAAATAGGAAGTATTTAGGACAAGTTTAGCACACATGTATTGTTTCTCATCTCAAGGCATTTTTAGGTAACCTAGTTTTATTTCACAAAGTGGTTGCATTTTATGCTCCATACCACTACTCACTTTTGTTTTTCTTTTGTGGTTGCATTTTATGCTCCGTACCACTTTGTTTTAGAATGGATTTCCGTTATTCCCTCTATCTCTTTTTTTGTTTTTTTTTTTTGTTATAATACCTTCATCCTTTATTGATTTGAAATATACATGTATTATGGCTTTAGTTTCCCTTTTATTCCTATTCTTTATTCAAGTTAGGATTCATGCTTCTCTTAAGCCAAAAATAATGTCTAGATAGTTAACTAAAGATTAACATTTGCTAAAGAAAAATACCTTAATACCTAAGTTCATATAATCATTTAAATCTCTTAATCATGTTATATTATTCAAGACTTCTATTTCAACAAGCAAAATATAAGCAAATCAACATGTAGAGACTAAAACATTGAATGAAGGTAAAGAAGTTGACTCTTTTAATTGTTAAAATTCTCTTTTTTTTTTTGAAAAGATGAGTGAAATGAAGATATGACTCCCTTTTCTTTTAGGGGCAAACTGACCAAACGTTGACCAGGATGTCGGTGCCAAACTCCCGAAGTGATTTCCCGGGACGGATCAATTCTGGCTAATCCTTAGATTGATAAAAGGACCTGAGTTAAAGAGGGTTCTGCATGTATGCATGAAGAATACAGGCACACAGGATGAGAAATGCAAATCTAATGTGCTAATAACCAGTATGGAAATAAGATCTCATTTTTGACGACTGGACCTAAAATTCGACATGAATAGCATAGCAATAATTTACTTTGTACTCAAACATTTCCTGTAACATCCCTTCCCGGTCCACCCGTTAACCCGAATGAACCGAGCCGAGACGCTACAATCTGGTTGAACTTATATCCTGTCATGCTGATATCATCCTGTATGCTAACTATGACTATAAAACACTCCCAATTAAACTCCAAACTTCCAATATCTCCAACTAATCATCATAACACAACAACACTTTATATATATAGTCATAACTGTATAAATCCTCAATAGCATTTAATATCCAGCAATTAAGTGCATTCATGATCTATATCAAGTCTTCATGACCTAATCATACCAACTATAGTAACATATTTCATATTCAATCATTTCCTCCAAATACTTACACCACAATAATTACATGCTTCCATTATATTTCCAATCACATAAGCTCTAACAAATGTAATAATTATACATGCCATAAATCTTAATACATGCCAAAATTCTTAATTATACAACTCTCAATCTACTATGACCAAATTAGTCACTTCTGCTTGAAAGTACTCCTCAAGTCTTCAAGTAGCAACCACGATCTTTAACCTACGCGTGATAAAAATCGACGCGCTGAGTATAAAACTCAGTGGTGCTCATAATTCACATACTTAATAAAGTGCGATGGCAACTAACTTAAAATACAAATTTCATAAAGCATTGATCATCATAGAATCAGTAAATTTCAACATAAATGTCTCTTTATAGCAACGAATAAACTTCTAATTCATAAACATCAATAATTTAGTACTAATTATCTCATAACTCCTTTACATGAACCTGTAATCACACATTATGATACTAGCATGATCTTACCTGCTGTTCATTGTGTTGTATGGATGAGATCAATAAACATATAAGAATACATAACAGTATATGTTCATTGTCCTACTTGCTATTCATTATGTTGTATGACTTATGCACTTTTAGTCACATCATATAAGTTATGATTAATAACATCTCATGACTGTATGGCTCCTTAAAGATTCAATAAATAAACTTGTAAGCATATATAGCATTATACTTTCATGATCTTACCTGATGTTCTTTATGCTGTATGAATTCTGCAACTTTGATTAAACTCAGTGAATATCACAATGAATAAAGAAACATATAAGCACATACATATGTAGAAATAAACATGTACTCACATATGGAATGTAAGCACACATATCATGATACTTTCATTTTACCTTGATAATCTTTCTTGCTGTTTAGTATACTGTATGATTCATGCAATGTTATGTCAAGATATCTGTATGGCTCCATAAGGTTATAGTGAAACCGAAGTGATAAGAAAAACTGTATGAAACTGGATGAAACTGTATGCTTGGCTACTATGGCCTATATAATCATATCCACTCAACGGCCTGTAGCCGGAGTACCAAACTGTATGGGGCGCAGATCTGCTATTCTATGTCGCGACATAGCCTTATCTACGTGGTTTCTACCTAACCTCAATGGAGCATATTAATGGAATGACAACAGATAAAACAAAAGCATAGTAACTGTGTCATAATTTGCATGCTTGTGTCATGTTATTTTCACATGCTTGTGTCATAAAAATTAACTGCTTCATCATTTCATAAAATTTACTGCTTACCTGTATGCTGATAGCCTCGCCAAGCGGGCAACTTGTGTCATGTTAGTTTCACACCATTTGCATGCTTGCATTTTGTGTTTATACATGTGTTCATGTTGTCTTTTTGCTTTAAAATGGTTGAAGACATACAAGTTGAGAAAAGGAATACAATTGCATTGAAAATGAAGTCAAAAGAGCATAAAAACATAAGTCGCGAGCGCGCAAATGAAATTCGCGAGCGTGCAAAGCACCAAAAGAGAGTCAGTGAGTTTACAGGCCAAGTCGCGAGCGCGCAAATGAAATTCGAGCTCGCGCGACGTGTTTTCCAGCCTGCGCAGTCTGTACTCTTTTGGTCATATCTCTCAATTTACAACTCCGATTTGGGTGATTCAAAAACCCATGTAAATATAACACATAGAGGAACAAATAACTCGTCTATGACACTTCCTAATTCCATCGTTAAATGGGGTAAAAATCAAGGTGAAGTTACTGGTAACTTTTCCAGCAAAACTTGTTTCAGCAAAAACTCAATATCTACTTCATTTATTCATTTCATCTCATGCTTTTTCACCATTTTCAGTCATCTTACTCAACATGAAACAACATAATTTCTCATTATCAACACACCACATAAATTCTCATGCAAGGAAATTAATTAAACGAAAAGAGATAGCACACCTTCACTCCAAAAAGCTTGAACTCTTCTTTTTAGCTTCCTTTTACCTTTGAGCTCACTTCTCCTATACATAAGAATTCTTATGAATCATCTAAAAATATCACCAAATGATTCAAGTATGAAATTCAAGAAGGTTTACTTACTTGGATAGAATAGAAGTTGAATTAATGCTTGAATCCCATTAAAATCTTCACTACCATTAAAAGTGATGGAGAAAGGAAAGTGGAAGAGGAAAGTAGAGGAAGAAGATGAAGATAAGGATGAAGAAATGAAAATGAATGGAACTCACGGGTACATCTCCAAAATATCATGGATTTTTATGTGAAAATTACCAAATGGTACCTCAAGTGTCAAAATGGTACAACTTAATACCTCAACTTTATATTTTAGTGCAAGCAAGTCCTAATCCTTATACTTTGATCTTTTTGTTTCCTTCAAGTAAGTCCACTTCTTCTCCTTATTTCATTCTAGCCCACTCTAGACTCTAATGGCTCGAACCGGGTTTTGGAGCAGCCCGACTCGACTCTAAGCAACGACTCGATTCAATAGAAAAATGGGACGTTACATTTCCGGCATTATCTGTCGTCAACCGTTCCTTTTGGATTTTACGGTCGGCTATTTTCTCTCGAGTCCCTAATTTTTGCCTTGGAATGAAAGAATTTCCAATCGGGATATTTCTTATTATTATTTTTGTTTTTGTGTCCTTACTTTTTGTCTTGGAACAGATGGTCCCAAGCAGGATCTTATTTTGATTAATTACAATTTTTTTGCAATCTCACGCTTACTTTCAAATAATGCGGGAAATGTGAAAAGTCAAAGGAATCGCAACCCCCTTATAACTCCCTTTTCTTTTGGGTATTGTTGACGCGTAATTTTATGCCCTCACCTGACCCAATGATGATATGAGGATAAGGGATAAGGCATCACGATCAACCAGAAGTGTTTAAACCAAAGAATTGAATCAAACCAGCCCAAAGGAGTCTGACCCATGTTAGGGTTGCGTCACGCAGCTATTACCTGCGTGACGGCACTCTTAGTTGCGTCACGCAACTCTAACAAGGCTGACACCTCTGGCGCGCGCTCGTGCAACGGTCTGCACTGTTTGTATGGATACGCGGCAACTGTATGAAAAGTAAGCTGCGTCACGCAGCTTACGGTTGCGTGACGCGGGTATAACCTGCGTGACGCGACTATGTTCTGTTGCCCTACCCATATAAATACGACTTTTTGTGCTAAAAACGGGACTTTTTTGCACTTTCTCTCATTTTTCTCTAAAAATCCTAAAGCTTTAAACTAAGTTTTCGATTAAAACGGCTAAGGTTTCTTCCCCAAGAACTCAAGTGAGTAAACTTGAGGAAGATCAAACCATTAACCATTTAGTTTTGAAATCAAGAAGCATAAAAAAATATAAGAAGAGAAAAAGAGAGAAAGAGAGAAACACTTGGTTCTGTGAAAAACTTGACAATTACATTTCTGGAATCGTGAAGCAACGTCTCTAAACTAATCTCAGTGTATGCAATCCTCAAATCTGAGGGCTAGGTAACTATTCTAACCTTTCTTTTTCACTTCTAGTCTTTTGTTTCTTAAAAATCTCATTTTCATAAGTATTTAGTTGATTTGTGATTGGTAAAACGTAATTTTGCCCACTGTTGGACTTTTCTGAGTTGTGTTTAATCACTTTTGACAAAAAGAACACGTAAAAAGAGTAGTTTGAAAGGTAGTTGCGGACTAGAGCAGCCGCGTCACGCAGCTATTACCTGCGTGACGTGATTGTTCATGTCCAAAAGTCTTTGATCTGGACTGGACCACTTGCGTGACGCAGCTGTTCGTGTACTCAGTTTCTATTTTATTTCATACTTGTATCTGATATTTCGTTATGAATAAATAATCAATATGTCTGAGTGTTTTAATAATGTCACGAACGGTTCCGTCACGTAGCTAGGAGTTCCGTCACGCGACTGTTCTTCATAGAATAGCTGTGTGACGCAACTACTCCAATTTCCAGGACAATAACAAGAGTTCCGTCACGCGACTGTTCTTCATAGAACTCCCGCGTGACGCGACTGTTCTAAAGTTCCAGAATAAATGGTAAAGTTCCGTCACGCGACTGTTCTTCATAGAACAGATGGGTGACGCGACTGCCTTTAAATTTTAAAATATTTTATTTATCCCATTTTAATTTTATGTCATTAAGTAGATTTTTAATCTTAATCCGGAAAATGATCAACAATGGGTAAATTAAGTCTTAATCAAACCAAATCAATTAATTGTTTATGATTATGAAATTTTAGGATTTATTACTTATTGTTTATTATTAATTATATTATTAAACTCGGTTTGTGGCCCGCCTTTAACCATAAGGCAAGAGCGGGTCTTTTAATTATTTTGCTATATATTGTGGATGAATGGTGGATGTGATGATTAATTTATGAATGAATGCAATGAATGAATTTATTTGGGACGGTTAATTAATTTTCCACATAGGAACTCGGTTCGATCTATTCGGGTTTGGTTTACTTAAATAATTGGCTTTTTCTAAAATAAAATCAATTAGAAATCGTAGGTTAAAAAGAGGCCGGTTTTTCGGGCGTCGGTTTCCAACGGACCGACGTACCCAATTCCCTTACCCAGAACCTCTTTGGTTTGCCTGACCAGTTTTTTTCTAAATAATTTGGCCTTGAATAAAAAATGGGTTAAATGGAGTCATTTGATCAAATTAAAATTGGAAACGGTCCCATTGCCGAAAAAATGGGTGGCGACTCAAAAATAATTTATAAGACCGATTTATCGGCATCGCGTATCCAAAAAAGATATTTATCACCTTTTTCCAAAATAAGCGATAAATAATAAAAAGAGGCGTTTTCCGAGGTCCTTTTCTGGGGTTTTTTAAGGGATTCTCAAATGGGGCGAAAACAGTTTGGCGACTCTGCTCTGGATTTTTGCACCCACTAATCCCCGGTTGTTTTTAATAAGTAATTTAGTGGTTGCAATTAGGAGTTGACTCTAAAAAGCCTACTTTTTAAATAAAATTGGTTAGAAAAGCCGATGGAAAATTTTTAATCGTCCGTATGTGTTTAAATTGCTTTCTTTTTCTTTCTAGGATTTTTGCATTCATTCGCATTTCTCTCTTCTCACCTCATTCTACATATACTACCCTTCGGTACTGGTGTTAAGTTTGACGGTGGATCTAGCCTAAACCATGCGATTTAGGTGCATCCATCCGAGAATTAACATTACTACCAACCGCGAGCCTAGTACCTTAAAGGTGCGTCAAAAGGAGTAGGCCCAACAAAGCCCGAATCCTGTTTGCGGAACCCAGACTTTGTTAAGCCCAATAAGACTAAAGCCAATGCATGTAGTTGAAAACCGTAGTTACTTCCCCTAAGGAAATGCCCGGTTCTATTTGTTGTTGCTATGCCGCATTCATTTCCGAGAGTTGATATCGTCAATCTCAAAACCCCCTGTTGGTTGTTGAGATTAGACCAATTCCTAGGAAACAGATGTCGGAATTTTATACCAATGGAATCCGTGTGTGGGAGAAATAAGGTTGGAAGGCATGCATTTCTCAACTCCCGTTCCCCTGTATGATATAAACTGTACATATGTTGTGACATTCATGCACCATGTAACACTTTCCTTTTCAGCCATGCATTAATAAGAGCTAATGTTCGGTATGGATATTTGACCTTGGTCTTGAGACTGGACCTTAAATTCATTTTGAATAATATTATACATTGACTTATAGTGAATCAATACCCAAAAGAAAAGGGAGATATAAGGGGGCTGCGATTCCTTTGTATCTTAACATTTCTTGCATTATCTGAAAATAAGTGAGAGATTACAAAATTTTGTAACAAAATAAAATGAAAATCCTGCTTAGGGCCATATTTCCCAAGGCAAAAAGTAAGGATACACAATAAAAATAATAACAAGATAAAATCCCGCTCGGAAATTCTTTCATTCCGAGGCAAAAGTTAGGGATTCGAGAGAAAATAGTTAATCGTAAATCCAAAAGGAACGGTCGACGACAGATAATGCCCGAAATGTTCAAATACGAAATAAGTTATTGACGTATTATTCATATCGAATTTTTGGTCCAGTCGTCGAAATCGAGATCTTATTTCCATGCTGGCCTTAGCACATTAGAAATGCATTTCTCATCCTATGTGCTTTCATTTTCGCATGCATACATGCAGGACCCTCTTTAACTCAGAAATTTTTTGTTAGAATTGATCCTTCCCGGGAAACTGCTTCGAGAGCTTAGAACCGACATCCTGGTCAGCGTCTAGTCAGAACATCCCCAATCCCCGAGTTTATCCCAGTCAGTTCAGTGAGCTATTTAAGTTCATCAGATTCAGAGCCCAATATAGATCCAGTAGAAATGGCAGATGATATAGGGGATGAGCCCGGATTTTCGCAAGCTCAGATAAGGACCATTGCTCAGATTGTAGCCGCTGCTCTCGCCCAAGATAGGGCCCAAAACCAAAATACTCCTTCTAGCAGCCAACCTGTGGTTGAAGAGAGGCAAATTCCAGATCCTGTGTCAGATAATCAGACCTCTGTGGGAAACACTACCCCCGTCGAGAATGATGCGCTCAAGCAACTTGCGGAGCTGAAAGAAAGATTTGACAAAATGGTTGCAGTAAAGGAAAAAGACCCGGTCACCAACTTTCATATAACTGAGTATGTTTTGCACCCAACCAGTTCTGCCTCATTTAAGACATTCAAGCATACTATATTCGAAGGAGACAATGATCCCCGTTCTCACCTGTCTGAATTTCTCTGAGTCTCTCAGATGAACCGGTACAATGAGGAAGATGTTTTGCGAGCATTCCCGTAAACATTACACAAGGACTATCGGAGGTGGTATGATGGTCTAGATGAGGAGGTTCAGAAGAATTGGATCAAACTGCAGACCGCTTTTCTCAAACATTTCAAGACCGATGAGAGTGACGAGTTCGGTTTGCGCGATTTGGAGGGTTTAAGACAGGGGAAGGATGAAAGCTTTTCTGACTACTATAGGAGATGGAGGACCAAGTTGTATAGAGTTCAAACAAGGCCAAAAGACAAAGAGTTGATCAGAATCTTCAGTAGGAGCCTGTTGCCGTTCTTTAAGGAAAGGATGTTAACCCAGCCTCTCACTGATTTTGCTCTAGTTCAAAGCGCTGGCTTGAACATTGAGGAGTTGTACAAGGAAGAAAAGAAGAAGAATAGAAGGTTTGGCAACTACCGGACTTCTTATGGTGACAGAAGTGCCGGAAGTAGTAATCAGAACCAGTCAGGGAACAGTAATACAGTGGGGACAGTTAATGAAAGAGCCAGAAGAGAATTCACCGATTTAGGAAGACCCTTGAGTACAGTGCTAAGATCATGTATCAAGAATGGAGTGCTATCGAAGCTGCCAATCGACCCGACTAAGCCCGTGCGAGGAAGATATATGGACCGAAATTGTGATTACCATCAGTGCAAGGGACATTCGACTGACAACTGTTTCAAATTAAGGCACGATATCTAAGATCTGATTGACAGTGGGAAAATTACCAAGCCTTCGGAGAGGAACAAGCCCAGCACTAAGAATAACCCGCTTCCCCAATATCAGTACAACTATCCGTCCTGTAAGACTCAGTCAGGTGGATCGGTCAACGCGATCGGAAGTGGATTACCAGAAGAAGTGGTATTGGCGGAAGCTGAATGGGAAGAACGGATGTGCGCAATGTTGAATATATAGGATGACTGCAGTAGCGATGAGGAAGAGAAGATGCCAGTGAAGATTGAAATCGAGAAAAGCATCACGGTGGAGGTGGGTGATGTGCCAGAAGATGAGGATGAGCAACTCCAGCTTGCAATTCAAAAGAGCTTAGCCGACCAAGAAGAACAGAGGTACTATAGCAGTGAAGAGGACGTGAATGAAGTAAGCATCTAGAGCTTAACCCGTAGCGGGCGAGTGTATAATCCCGAGAGTAGTGTGCAGGCTAAGGGGAAGGAGATTGCTGTTGATGGAACAAAGAAGAAAGTAATAGCGAAAGGCAGAGAAGAGTCAAAAGAGAAAAAGAAAGAGGAGGAGGTATGGAAAGGGCAGAAAAAGACTGTCGAGGTTGGAGAAAGCAGTCAGAATAAGGTACCTAGTGGGGTGACCGCCAGTTCGGTACTGAGTCAGTTGCAAAGAACAAGAGCAGATATTTCAATATGAGATTTGCTGATAGCATCTAAGGAGCATAGAGAAGCTTTACTTGAAGCTATGACTTTTGTCAGGGTGCCGGCTTGGATTCCAAGTGTTGACATGATTAACGTGCTACAGCGTAGAATAGGTGAGGTCACTTTCTTTGACTCGGACCTCCCACCAGAAGGAAGAAACCACTATAAGCCATTGTACATCCAGATTGCCGTCAATGGACGTGATACCCAGAACGTGATGGTGGATAACGGATCAGCACTATGCGTATGCCCGTTGAAGATGCTGTCTAAGTTTAAAATTGAAGAGTCTGAACTTGAGCCATCAAATATGGTGGTCAAAGCCTACGACAACACCATGAGGAATGCAAAGGGAACTTTTAAAGCAAAGATATCCACAGGGGCCGTGGAAAGTTGGATAGACGTGGTTATGCTTGACATCTTAGCCAACTATGCTCTTTTGTTGGGAAGACCCTGGCTCCATCCTTTGGGTGCAGTTCCGTCCACCTTGCACAGAAAAGTAAAAATTCCATGGGGTACAGACGTGGTGACAGTCAATGCGCAAGAGGATCTGAGTGTGGCAACAGTGGAAGGCTTAGAGCTGGCGGTACCGTTATCGGGTTTTCAGGTGGCAGTAATTGATGCGCCCACCACCAAGAGCAAGAGTGCAGTGAATAAAATGAGTCCTTTCTCGAGAAAGATGATGAAGAAGATGCATTAGCAGTATGGCAAAGGCTTAGGCCGGGAGCTGCAAGGAAGGTTTGAACCACTCTCATCGGCATTGGGACAGCAAGACAAGCGCGAATTGGGATACTCTGAAAATAGAAAAAAGGAAAGGTATGAGATTCGGTCTCCGGTCAGAGGGTCAAACTTGAATCATATCTTCTTTGTTCCACAAGCCGAAGGAAAATTTCAGAGTAGGGGGAAGACCTACCCCGGCTTGGAGATATTTATGACCGACTATGAGAAGAAGCTGATCAAGTCGCCCGAACCGTCCTTGGACCAGCTGGTGGATGGAACCGAGTTCATAGTGTGTATGACGGAAGCAAGCACCGAATCTGAGTGGTCAAAGAAGATATCTGAGTTTGAAGACTTTCTGTGGATTGGGGATGAAGCTTCCAAGCTGGTGCAAGAGCAGAAGGCCAAGGCACGAATCCTCCAGTCTGTTCTAGCTGCTGAAGATGCCGAAGAGGCAGAGAGGAAGGTATTGAAGATGAAGCTAGCCGAAGAGAAGGTGGAAGCTACCCAGGAGGAAGAAGAAGGTGCTGTGAACCCCTACCCCGAATATCATAGCATATGAATTGCATGTGACTAAGGCAGAAATGCATGTGAATGTATGAGTCGCCACCTTGTTTAATTATTTTAGGGTAAACTAGGAAAAAACCCTAAGTGACTCCGATTTTAATTAACCTAATTACTAGATTAATTATCCCAATGTTAAAAGCATGGTCTGCGAACCCGAGGTGGATCCCGAGACTATGTCATGCTGATGAACTAACCATGAATGAATGCTTTGCAAGGTGAATGATGTAATTGGACCAAATGAAATGTTTATGTGATTTTGATGATTTCGACTTGCCGCCCGGGGTGAAATCCCGAACGTGCCTACGTACTTCCGTTTGAATGGAAGATCAAAGTCAACGTAGTTCGATAGGCCTTTTTAAAAGGGCTTTGAATGGGTATGCTTAATGCATGAGTGTGTGTATGCTTCGTGCATTTTTGTTTAGGCATTTTGCCAAAGGATCGATTGATTCGATTAGGCGTTCGTCGCCAAAATGTGTTGATTTTAAGGCATTTGTACCAAAATGATTCGTTTAAGCGATTTGTCGTTCAAAATTGTTGATTTTAAGGCATTTATGCCAAAATTTGATCATTTAAGCGATTTGTTGCCAAAATTGTTGATTTTGAGGCATTTGTGCCAAAATGGTTCATTTAAGCGATTTGTCGTTCAAAATTGTTGATTTTAAGGCATTTATGCCAAAATTTGATCATTTAAGCGATTTGTTGCCAAAATTGTTGATTTTGAGGCATTTGTGCCAAAATGGTTCATTTAAGCGATTTGTCGCTCAAAATTGTTGATTTTAAGGCATTTATGCCAAAATTGATTGATTTAGGCAATTAGTTCGCCGAAAGGTTTGTTTTGGACGATTGTCGCCAAAATGTGTTGATTGGGCGATTGTCGCCAAAATGATTGATTTTAAGGCCTTTGGCCAAAAAGTGTTGATTTAAGCAATTCGTTTGCTAAAATGTGTAATTTAGGCGATTGTCGCCAAAATGGTTGATTTTAGAGCCTTTAGCCGAAATGTGTTGTTTTAGGCAATTAGTTTGCCAAAATGTGCGATTTAGGCTTTAATGCCACGATTATTAATTAATCGGGCGTTCGAGCTTAATCACAATTTATTGTCGAAACGTGATTGATTAAGGCTTTTAGCCACAATTATTGATTAATTGGACTTAAGCCGGATTTGTTGAAAATAAGGCAGTTGAACCGTAGTTATTAATTAACTAGGCTCTTTAGCCAAAATTATCGGATTTAAGCTTATTACCACGATTATTAATTAACCGGGCATTTAGCTTAAATTCATTTACTTGAGGCAATTTGTTTGCCTAATGATGACATGGATGCATTTATGCAGTTGTAGAATTATTAGGAGTAGAAGAGAAGCATGCATGAAGTGCTAAAATTAAATAGGCAGAGTTTCGTTTACGTACCTGATTTAATCGGAAACCGCTTCTTAACTCCAAATTAAGCTCCTTGCTTGGGAATTAATTAATTTTAATTTGTTTAATTTTAGTGTTCAAATATCACAACAAAATATAATAAAAATTAAATTAAAATGCAAAAAACGGTAAAAGAATCGCAAAGAGCGTGGGGGGAGAAAGATCGTCCGTCAACACAGACAGGGTGTCAAAATTGGACTGAAAATGGCCTATTTATAGGCATTTTTGGACCAAGGGCGGCGGCAGGTGCCGCCGGGGCGGCCGGGCGACAGGTGCCGCCGTGCTCGGTGGCTCCCTCGGGTCTTTCACTTCAGAGAGGTTTTTGGGAGTTTCGGGTCTCAGAAAAATATTCCGGGACCTGTTCCGCGATCCTCGCGACATTCCGGACGTTTTAAGTACCATATTGGCAGACTTCCAGTAAATGTCCAAAATGGCCTCTGATCCGGCCGGACTGTTTGCACAGTTGCTGCAGCAAAGTCAAAATAATTGGCATGGCACTGTTGCAGGCCGGACTGTTTGCAGTCCGGGAAAACTGGCTTTTTGAGCCTCAAAATTTGAGTATTCACAGGTGCAGATGCCGATGAAGTAATCCAGGCAATAAAAAACATTTGTAATGAATGTATTGAACAAGCAATTAATCCTGTGTTTTGCTTTTCTGATGCTTGTTTTGAGAACAATATGGATGGTTTTCCTCTTTTATTTCAATCAATGGAAGTGAACTTTGACTACTTGTTTTCTTGTTTTCCTGATTGTCACGTTCATGGCATTGATTATACCACGCGCATATTTGACATAAATGCAGTGCATCATTTTGCATTTAACTTAAGCATCACTGAAGATCCTAAAATAATCGAAATCGGATCAGACTTTAAACCTAAGCTTAGACAGGATCTTCAAGAATGCATTAGAAAAAATCCAGAGGTATTTGCCTGGAGCTATGCGGACATTCCGGGAATCGACAGATCAATAGCAGAGCACTTCATTCCTACTGATCCGAGTGTTAAGCCAGTAAAGCAGAAAAGGAGAAGGGTCAGACCAGAGTGGCAGGATAAGATCAAAGCTGAAGTCCAGAAGCAGTTGGATGCAGGATTCTTAGAAGTAGTTCACTATCCGGAATGGTTGGCAAATATAGTCCCAGTGCTGAAGAAAGACGGGAGGATAAGGGTCTGCATTGATTACAGGGACCTGAACAAAGCCTCGCCTAAGGATGACTTTCCACTTCCGCACATAGATGTTTTGATCGACAGTGCTGCCGGAATGGGATGTTATTCTATCATGGACGGATTCTTCGGATACAACCAAATACTGATGGCTTTAGTGGACAAGCACAAGACGGCCTTCACCACGGATTTCGGAACCTTTTGCTATAGAGTGATGCCATTTGGACTGAAGAACGCCGGGGCAACATACCAGAGAATGGCTACAACGTTATTTCATGATATGATCCATAAAGGGTTAGAAGTATATGTAGACGATATGGTGATCATGACAAAAACACAGGAAGAACACGCAGAAATGCTGGAGAAGTTTTTTGCACGGGTCAAGCAGTATAACTTCAGACTCAATCCCAAGAAGTGCGTATTCGGAGTAACGAAAGGGAAGTTGTTAGGTTTCGTTGTAGGACCTAACAGGATTGAGGTTGACCCCGACAAAATAAAAGCCATTCAGGACATGGAACCGCCAAGAACAGAACGTCAGGTGAGAAGCTTCTTGGGTAAAATTTAGTACATCAGCAGGTTTATTTCGAGGTTATCCATCACCTGTGCTCCAATTTTCAAGCTACTGAAGAAAAATCAGCCAGTCAAGTGGAACCAGGATTGCCAGAAAGCCTTTGATCACATAAAGAAATACTTGATGAATCCACTGGTGCTTAGTTCACCAAGACCAGGAGAACCTTTGATCTTGTATCTGTCTGTAGAAGATGCAGGAGTTGGAGCAATGTTGGTACAGTCGGATGCCGCTGGAGTAGAAAAGGCCATTTACTATATTAGCAAGAAACTACTGCCTATAGAGGAGAGGTACAACTTGGTGGAGAAAACATGCATGGCAGTAGTGTGGTCAATAAAGAAGATGCGGCCTTACTTTGATTCCTTCAAGGTCACTTTTGTCTCCAAAATTGATCCTCTGAAGTATTTGCAGAGAACGCCTACTCTAAAGGGGCGGTTGTCTAAGTGGTTAATTCAAATGTCTAGCGTGGATGCAGAATTTGTAACGAAGAAAACGGTCAAAGGTTGGGCTATAGCAGAATTCCTGGCAGAGAATTCGATTACAAGTGATGAACCTTGGGAATTGGAGTTTCCAGATGAGCACTTACAATGTATCGAGACAGGGGCTTGGAAATTGTACTTTGATGGATCAGCCAACAGAAATGGAGCCGGAGCTGGTATTGTAATTGAAGCACCTAATGGTGAGGTTACCACGATGTGCAAGAGACTATTGTTCCCGATCACTAACAACATGGCTGAGTATGAAGCATGCATCATGGGAATGGAAGCTCTCCTTGCATCCGGCGCTAAGGAGGTTGAGGTAATAGGAGATTCCTTATTGATTATTGAACATGCCAACGAGAGATGGAAAGTAGAGGAAGAAAGACTGAAACCTTATGTTGAGTACTTGTTGAAGAAGGCAGCACTATTCAACAAGATCACTTTCACTCACATAGGAAGAACCTATAACAGAATTCCAGATGCCTTGGCAAACTTAGCATCGGCTTGGCAGGACTTGAGTAAAGTTTCGAAGAAGCCGTTTATCATTACCACAGCCAATATCCCGTGCTATAAAGAACATTTTGTGAACCAGGTAGAGTCGAAGGAAGAACCATGGTTTATGGATATTCTGAGGTACATGAAAGACGGTACTTTTTCTGATGATGCGACGAAAGAAGACCGCGCAGTTCTCAGAAAAATGGCTTTGAATTATGTTCTAGCCGATGGTGAACTCTACAGAAGAGCTTGGAATGGGATGTTGCTGAGATGCGTGAGTAGGAAAGAGGGAGATGACATAATGAGGAAGGTGCATGAAGGAGTTTGCGGTACTCATCTAAGCGGCATGAGCCTAGCAAGAAAAATCATGAGACAGGGTTATTTCTGGATGCAGATGGAAGGTGACTGTGTTCAGTATGTACGTCATTGCAAAGCTTGCCAATATCATGACAATAAAAGCCACTTACCTGCTGTCGAACTTCATCCGACAACTCCTTCTTGGCCTTTTTCTGCATGGGGCATAGACGTCATTGGCAAAATCTCGCCAGCAGCATCGAACGGTCATCAGTATATATTGGTTGCAGTTGACTACTTCTCTAGATTGATAGAGGCTCAATCTTACAAAACCTTAACCGCCAAACATGTGGCTAGATTCATTGAACAGAACATTTTCTGTCGCTACGGTGTTCCCCATCACATAGTTACAGATAACGGTTCTCATTTTCAAGCGGATGTCGGCCAATTGCTTTATAGATACAAGGTTGAGCATCACCATTCTTCTCCTTATCGCCCTCAGGCTAATGGCGCAGTAGAAGCTACGAATAAGGAGATCAAAAGAATCCTGTCGAAGATGTGTGAAAGGTACAGAAGCTGGGCTGAGAAACTTCCTTTTGCGCTCTGGGGGCATCACACTACATTCAAATCAGTAAATGGAGCCTCTCCATTCGAACTTGTATATGGAATGGAGGCAGTATTACCGATAGAGCTCGAAAAGAAGTCTCTCAGGGTTTTGGTAGAAGCTGGTCTGACCGAAGAAGAATGGGTCAAGAAGAGATATGAAGATTTGGCGCTCCTAGACGGAAAAAGACTGAATGCTCGATTCCAGGATCAGATGAGAAAAAGAAGGATTGCTCGTTTCTACAATAAACGAGTACATCCAAGGGCATTAAAGAACGGAGATTTGGTTTTGATCAGATTATTGGATCACGAAGCCCAGAATCATCCTGGTGGGAAATTTAAGCCCAACTGGCATGGACCGTTCAGAGTTCACAAGTTATTAGCAAAAGGCGCCGCTGAATTAGTCACCATGGAAGGGGAGCCTGTCAACCGAATTATCAATCAGGATCAAATGAAGAGATTTTATGCCTGAAATGATGATTTCGATTAAAAAAAAAATTTTTAGCTAGGTTGAAAAACCCGAAAGGGCGGCTTAGGCAAGAATTAAGCTCGCTAAGTTGAAAACCCGAAAGGGCGGCCTAGGCAAAAGTTAGAGCATAAATAAAAGTAAAATTTTCGGGATCAACGCATGGTGCTTAGCTTAAATGCGAAATATATGCCATGCGTTCGTGACAGATTTGCGAGGGGTGACTCAATTCCATCAACTCGACTTGAAGGAGAATAAGAGATCGAATAGTTAGAACAAATGACCATTGTATTCAAATAAATTCTTCTTACTTCTGTATAATGTTGAAAAGAAGTAAGATTAATAAAGGATTTGAATTTCAAAATTTTCTTTTTGTTCCGGGGTTTTGGTCGAAGAATGCAAGGCCTTCCTCTCTGCTTATTTAAACAAAGATTGACTCATTTGGTCTAAATGTTCCGGCTGTTGGTCCTGCCTAAACAATGAACTCTTTTAAGACATTGATCAGAGGGACGAGCTCCATCTTCTCAGTGATTTCCCCGGAAAGATCAATATAAAACCATGAATAAACCTTAGTACACATATAGGTTCATGCATACATAAAGGAGCCGTATTTGTTGTTTTTGTCTAATTTATGCAGGTAATAAAACAGTTTCTATTTTTATAGAATAATCTCTTTCTTATGAGCTTTCATTTATTAACCCGAGGGCAGGAGGCCCATATAACTAACGCAACAAATAATTTCGAAAGAAAAAGTTTGTTGTCTGTTGTTGATTCATGTATGCAGAAAACAGGAATTAATAAAGACAGGATCATCGGGGTCATTAACTAAAAGGAGAGTAGAAGCATTCAAATAAAAGCTCATGGCCTGAGTACAAAAGAAAAGAAACAAACAACAATTTATTCTAGTGGAGCCTATCAGCAGAGGCCAATCTTCACAGAGCATGACAACATTACGGGGTAAAGAACCAGTTGGCATATGCGGGTGTCACGGTGTCCTGCATCGTTCCTTCATCCAAATACATGGTGTTTCGATTTCGCCAACGGTCAGCCAAATTGGTCAACAGATGTGGCGTTATCAGACCACTCTCGAAGTTATGGACTCTGGGAACACGCTGTATCATCCCATACTGACGGCTGATCCTATCAGGGAAATAGGCCATGGAACGGTCTAGACTGGCTTACAACACATAGTTGAGATTCATACTTCCGGTCGTGACCAGTCTAATCCTCCACCAAGGACAAGTCCACCGAATAGTAGGGTTATCCCCAAAATCGAAGCGTCTCCGAGACTGAGATTGGAAGCTGGCAGGTCCATAGGTCGGAATTAAGCGAGCTGGAACTGGAGGAATCAGGCTTAATTTGTCCAGAGCCCAGGCTTGCAATAGCAGTGGACAACCGCGATGATGAACATTGAAGTCGGTGATGTGAAGGGCAATATCCCTAACCCAACACATTGTTTCTCCCATGATCATCATAAAGACAGTATGATGGTACAATTGCATGTCACGAACAACGGTCAGAAGTCGGAAATCTCCAATTCCAGGTTGGCGGTTTTTCATGGCATACACATTCAACAGCAAGAAGCAGCAAGCTCGGATCCAAGGGAGATCTAGATCAGTAGACAAAACCCTGTTCAAGAAAGGTTCAAAGGGAAGGCCTCGATCCCCATTTATGCCATCAGGAAGGTAAACCGGGCACAAGGCCACAATTTCAGCTAGATCATACCTAGGACCTGGGGGTAAAGCCGGAGTTTCGTCTTAATCAGGATGATGATCCATCACGGCACACATTTCCTCATAGGTTGGAGTCACTTCAGAGTCTTCAAACCGGAAAACCATGGTGTTAGGATTAAAATGAGTAACGAGCCAAGACAAGAAACCATAGTCAGGTTTTAAATCTTTGAAAAATTTCAGCCAAGCGAGTTGGTTCATAGGAGGAATTTGCCATAGATCGTCCCGGATGGATTGGATGAAAGATGAGACTTGGTTTCTGAAGGCCATGAAAAAGGATTATCCAAGAAACTGATCTGCTATGAATGCTGGATGTGAAGGAGATGTGAAGTGAAACCCCCATTTATAGAAGGGTCAAGTGACCGATGAGCGAAGCATCGTCATTGTTCGACATAATGTCTGCTGTCAAGGGTAGTTGGAAAGATATTCATGTATGGACTGCTTGGGTTGGTGAGCATTTAAACCCGCATTAATTGATAAGAAGGACGGTTAGTACAATCAGACGGTCGAATCTTTATGACCGCGTTAATCACCCTGTCAGGTAAGTACTACGATCCACTGTTATTCAGTAATTGATTTTTGTAGTATTTTGTTTTAAATCCACTATTTTATTCTTTCTTTCTTTCTTTTATTTTATTTCATTTATTCATTTACAATAAATCGGTCCATGGACTGCTAACAAGGTGGACCGCTTTTGTAAATAAATGGGACACCGTTGTTTCATGTTTTTGTCTTTGTGTTTTATTTTTGCAGGAATAAAACTTCACAATTATAAAACATAAACAAATACGACAATGTAGTAAAAGCAAAATATTATAGAAATATAAATAATATCATAAAAAAAATATAATGATATAACTATACAGTCATCCTAAAAATAATAAAATAAAACTACTAAATGTTCAAAATATTCAAAAAGTGTCAAAAAATGGCTGAGGCACGGAGCAGGACTACCCCGCCTACGGCTCGGACCAGCAGCAGCCTGAGGGGGTGGAGACAGTGATGCATCATTGGAAGAAGAGCCGTCCTCATCCTCCTCGGAAGAGTCGAGCGGGATGCCCTCAACCTCCAGCCTCGTCCGAAGCCGCTCTACCTCCGCCTGTAGTCGGCTCACAGTGCTAGACTGACGAGACTGATGCCTCCGCAGCCTACCGATCTCCAGGTCCTGCAGAACAAAAATGTGTAAGGAAAGATAAAAATAATAATAAGGAAGAAGGATAAGACACAAGAAGGCTGTACTTACCCGCTCATGTACATCAGAGTAGAGCCGACCGATGTAGGATCGGGCAAACCCGAATCGCTGGCAAATCTCCTGGTACCTCTAGGCCGGCACCTGCAAATAAAAAAATCCATTAAAAGGCTATTCAGGTAAAGTGTTCTTAACTTTGTAAATTCGGTTTATAACTTACATGTGTAGTATGCTCAGGGTCCAGCTACACCGGAGGAGGAGCCTGCCGGAGATCAGCAGGAATGACGATGCCCGATCCCAAGCCTAGACCAGGGTCCAGCACCACCTCCATGTTCGGTGGGAATGGGACGTCACCCAATACTACACCGGCCGGTCCAGCGGGAGTAGCTGCAGCACCCGCCTCAGCCACTGCCTCCGCCCTGTAGTGAGCAGCAGTCTTATGCGTCTTCCGCTCCTGCATTAACTTACAGAGAAAGCAATGGTATCAGTGATCTGAAACAGTGAAAATAATGATGACAGTAAATAAGACTGAAGGTCAGAAAAGTCACCTAGGTGTACTCGAGAATCTCGGGAAGTCGCGCCTGCATCCGAGAGGCGAAATAAGCAGGGAAATCACCGACGGATAGAAAATCGTTCGCCGAGAAGCCCCTGTACTCCACCTCCAGATCCTCCTGGGTCAAGCCCTCCAAGAGACACATGTGACGAGGAGGAGCATGAGGCACCTTCCGCTGTGCTGGGGCTACCGGAGTGTCGAAAACTCTCTCTCTGAGGAAGTACCGATCAGCCCAGTACCCTCGCATCAGCAACCTCGATCTGGTGTGCAACTCAGCCACCTCCCGGCCCGGATAGGTCCTCCAGGCCTCGCAATCCCACGGAGTCAGGAACAGCTGCAAAAGAATAAGAAATCAGTAATTGTTGTGCATTAAAATAAAAGGGGAGAAAGCTAAGCTAAGTGTTCAGAGGTTCTGTTTGTACTTACATCGGACAGCTCCCGGTCGTTAAGGAAGCTCCTCCAGTACTCCGGATCCTTGCCACTGGCATAAGTATGATGACAGTGGGCCAGATAACGAGGGATCCTCCGCGACTCGGCAGGAGAGTCACCGCTCGGACCACCCGGATAGATACGGTACTCGTATGACCATACCTGCAACAGAGAAAGAAAAGATATAAGTTAGTTGAACAGTTAAGAATGACAAAGAAGAAGCTGAAGAGTGAAAGAATGTTACCTCTAGAGGCCGGATGAACAGCCAGTTTGACTCACCACTACCACGAGTCCAGACATCCACACCGTGGTAGAGATGAGCCAAACCTAGTGTGGCCCAGTCGAAGGACCCGACCTGGCTCAAATCCCTCAGACATGCCAGCATCGCCGGGTCTCCCTTATTCTGGGAGGTGCATAGCAGCTGGGATGAGATGATGTAAAATAAGAAGGACCGAGCAGCCTGGTCCCTCTCCTCTCGAGTGTATGCCGGAGCAGCAGGTCGGGCCTCCACCGGCAACTCCCTCCAAGCAGCCAATCTGGTCCGGATCCTCTCGGCCCAGAACCGGAAGACCATCTCATAAGACACGCATCCCTGCACGGTGTACCGGGTCTGTGTGGTGACACCAAGCAAAGAGCGGACTAGCTGAGCTCCGAGAGTAGCCGTCTGGTACCGAGCATCCAGTGGGGGAACTGGACCGGTGAAGCACAGACCGGTGATGACAGCATAGTCTACGGGCGTGAGGGTCATCTCGCTGAACTCGAAGATGAAGGTGTGCGTACAGTCGTTCCACCGCTCCATCAATGCATATCGCATAGCGGGCAGGAAACGGGGCTGTGTGCGGCGTAATCCTGCAGCGTAATCCTGCAGCGTAATCCCTAAAGCCTGCAGCGACGACCCGAGCTCGCATAGGCGGGTCCAGCAAATCCCAGAAGGCGGAAGCATCAGTGGCCGATCCACCCGAGCGGGCCTTGCCCAGATTAACCTGTAAGAAAATTTCTAATTTCAATAAATATAGTACTAACAATTATTCATTTTCTTCTATGACAGGAAAAATAAAAACCCAAATTTTGATTTGGACCGTAGCCGCGTCACGCAACTGAACAGCCGCGTCACGCCTCCACACAGCTGCGTCACGCAGCTTGACCCCAGTTGCACACCTTGAAGAACAGCTGCGTCGCGCATCTCAGCACCTACGCCACGCCACTCCGCAGTTGCGTCACGCAACTGTTTGAAGTTTGTTGCCCTAAGAACAGATGCGCCATGCAACTCAAAAGCTGCGCCACGCATCTTGACAGTTGCATCACGCAACTGTTCAAGACTTTGCCTCGCTGTCGAACAGTCGCGTCACGCAACTGTTCTTCCAAAGAATAGCTGCGTGACGCAACTGTTGAAGGTACGCAGTACTTTGATTTACACCTAAATTCACTATGTTTGTGTTATTCTCATGCAATTTTCAGGGCAAAATCAAGTCACCTAGAGATACCAACAAGCAAATATCAACAAATCAAGTTCAAACACACGAAAAGGGGTCAATCCTAAAGTTCGAGGCAAGCTAGGGTTTTTTGGCACCTCGAACAGTTGCGTCATGCAACTGTTCACACAAGAACAGCTGCGTCACGCAACTGTTCACGGAAGAACAGCCGCGTCAGGCAACTCCTACCTGCGTGACGCGACTGTTGACGCAGGCATAAACTATAAAATTCAGTCATATCGCTACAGCTACAGATCAAAAGCGGTAAAAACAAAAAAAAAAGGAATTTTTTTTTTACTTACCTCAGACTGAAAGCCGCGCATCCGGCTCGTCTCATATCTGACCGGGAACTCAGTACCCAGCGACGGAAGGAGCTGCAACGGTCGCGTCCCTAGAGTTAGTGGGTTCTGGCTCACCGGCATCGGCTCACCGTCGAATGTAGGAATATCCGGTAGGACCTCGAGGGTCTCCATCTCCGGAGTGTAGGCGGAAGCAAGGATTTCAGAGGGTTGAGACATCTTTTTCAGTTGAAAGTTCAGAGAATTCTGAATTGCTTAGGGTTTGTGATAAGTAAAAATGAATTGATTAAGAATGAAAGTTACTTATAGTAAACAATTGGGCCCAAGCCCACTTTGCCGAGCCCAAAAAGTGACGGGCCCAGTATCTTCTTTCAAGCCCGGTAGGTCCGTGCGGCCCATTTTAAAAGCCCACGACGGTCAACTTCAGCAATTCGACGTTGATGTGCAGCTCATACACTTCGGCAATTTTTGTCTACTCACCGCACAGGGGGCAGAAATGCCAAATTGCCCAGATTACCCTCAGGTAAGTTTTCTTTTAGTCATTGTATCATAAAGGGTATACTTGAAAATGCAACAACAAACTGTGTTAAATTCGTTATACCAGAATTTTTGCTAAAAATTTTTGCAAAATGTTAAACCAAACATTGACAATAAAATATTGAAAAACAAGCATAAAAAGTGAATATTTTTGGTCCTAGGCCGAAATTCCGGACTAGGGGCAAAAGTATAACCTTTTGCCTTAATATGAGTCCTGTTTCATGATTAACGCATGGGAACATGTGATGTTCCAATATTTTTCTAAAAAAAGGCAAGGTTCGTTCGCACACGGATATTGCTCTTTTTCTTATGAACAATTTTTCAGGACAACCGGTGATGGTTTTTCGAATCCGATAGGTCTTACTGATTAGTGATGGTGCATTGCGAAGCTAATCAGAACAATTTCAAAACAGTGATGATATATTGCGAAGCTGTTTGAAATCTCTCCCCTAGTCAATGATGATGAATTGCGAAGTTGACCAGGGTAAAACCGACATCTTTCGGGTCAATCAAACCGAGCCTCGAGGATGCCTTTTCTAAAATCGACTGGAGCCGACAGAGCCGATCAAACCGAGCTGAGTAGGTGGCCAGATCAAAACCCTTCAAGCCGATCAAACCAAGCTTTGAAGACATTTTCATCAAATCAACGTCTTTCAGGCCGATCAAACCGAGCCTCGAGGATGTCTTTTCAGATTCAACGGGAGCCGACAAAGCCGATCAAACCGAGCTGAGTAGGTGGCCAGATGATCAAATCAAAACCCTTCAAGCCGATCAAACCGAGCTTCGAAGGTATCTTCATCAAACCAAAAGTTTCCACTGATCTGACTGGAGTCGACAAAGCCGATCAAACCGAGCTGAGTAGGTGGCCAGATGATCAAATCAAAACCCTTCAAGCCGATCAAACCGAGCTTCAAAGGTATCTTCATCAAACCAAAAGTTTCCGCTAATCCGACTGGAGCCGACAAAGCCGATCAAACCGAGCTGAGAAGGTGGCCAGATGATTAACTCAACATCTTTCCAAGCCGATCAAATCGAGCTTCGAAGATGATTGCCAGATGGAAGGCGCGTCAATGGACCACTTTAACATTAACTGTTTATACAATTAATGATAAAGTGGGGGGGGGCAAACTGTTGACGTGTAATTTTATGCCCTCACCTGACCCAATGATGATATGAGGATAAGGGATAAGGCATCACGATCAACCAGAAGTGTTTAAACCAAAGAATTGAATCAAACCAGCCCAAAGGAGTCTGACCCGCGTTAGGGTTGCGTCACGCAGCTATTACCTGCGTGAGGGCACTCTTAGTTGCGTCACGCAACTCTAACGAGGCTGACACCTCTGGCGCGCGCCCGCGCAACAGTCTGCACCGTTTGTATGGATACGCGGCAACTGTATGAAAAGTAAGCTGCGTCACGCAGCTTACGGTTGCGTGACGCGGGTATAACCTGCGTGACGCGACTATGTTCTGTTGCCCTACCCATATAAATACGACTTTTTGTGCTAAAAACGGGACTTTTTTGCACTTTCTCTCATTTTTCTCTAAAAATCCTAAAGCTTTAAACTAAGTTTTCGATTAAAACGGCTAGGGTTTCTTCCCCAAGAACTCAAGTGAGTAAACTTGAGGAAGATCAAACCATTAACCATTTAGTTTTGAAATCAAGAAGCATAAAAAAATATAAGAAGAGAAAAAGAGAGAAAGAGAGAAACACTTGGTTCTGTGAAAAACTTGACAATTACATTTCTGGAATCGTGAAGCAACGTCTCTAAACTAATCTCAGTGCATGCAATCCTCAAATCTGAGGGCTAGGTAACTATTCTAACCTTTCTTTTTCACTTCTAGTCTTTTGTTTCTTAAAAATCTCATTTTCATAAGTATTTAGTTGATTTGTGATTGGTAAAACGTAATTTTGCCCACTGTTGGACTTTTCTGAGTTGTGTTTAATCACTTTTGACAAAAAGAACACGTAAAAAGAGTAGTTTGAAAGGTAGTTGCGGACCAGAGCAGCCGTGTCACGCAGCTATTACCTGCGTGACGCGACTGTTCATGTCCAAAAGTCTTTGTTTTGTTTCAATCATCAAAATCTTAAGATAAATATATGACCCTTGAGCCAACATATTTCTCATTGTGCTTTAATGTTGTGTTATTGCCTAATGTAATGAGATCTTAATGGATCTCAACTAAAGCTTGTATGTAATAATTAGTTTGGTTTTGGGAAATTTGGAGGGATGAGGGCAAATTGTATTCTTTTCTCCTCCCCCGTTCTTTGTGAATGTTTTATGTTTATGTCTTTAAGCTTGAGAATTATTTGCATGATTGTTTTTTCTTCAAAATTGCATTGAAATCATTTTTAGCATCTCAATTTTAGTTCGCGTTGTTATCAATTGTGAATCTTCTGACAATGAGGAGACTGGTTTAACCAGGCAATAGGGGTGCCTAACACCTTCCACTATTGTACCTAACTCCCAAACCCTGTCTCTAGTTTAAAATCGAGTGGAATCTGTTGGCTCAAGGGTCAATTCTAACTTGAGATTTTGATGATTATGCAAAATGAATAAATTTAATATTTTGTGCTAATATTATTTTATGCAGATTTATTTATTTATAAATATGGAAATTGATAAAGAAGGCAAGTTCCTAAAAATCCAAGATTAATTGAAAACTGTGAAGAATAGTGAAGATTTTTTTAGTATCTTAGGATTTATTGTAGGATAGAGAGAATATTCCTTTATAAGCACAAAAGTATTTCTTATCTCTCGCAAAAATGATTTCGAAATATTATCTTAAATAATAAAAGTCAAAATCTCAATTTTGATTCTCTTAACTAAAAGAAAAAGATTTTGTCTTAAATATTTTTGGTAACAAAATATTTTTTTATCTTTCTATTTTCAGAAACTGTTTTATAAAGAAAGTCCAAAATCTTGCTTTTATTCGCTTACCTTACGCTTACCTTAAAAGAAAAGATTTTAACCCAAAATATTTTTGGCAACAAGATCTTTGTATCTTTTAGTTTTGGAAAGTCAAAATTCATCTTTAAAGGCTAAAGATTACACTTTCTGAAATGGGATTTACATCCCTTTATAAAAGGCATCTTCTTCTTATGAAGACGTGGGTAATTTGATTTTCAAGAGTAAGAGTTCATTGCTTCAACGTTTTTATCCCTCAAAGCTCTCTCTTACCCCACCTTATTTCTTTTCGTTTTTTTTTTTTTTTTTTTGCTTCACAAAATGTTTCTAAGAGAAAAGAAAATTTTATAACAACTTCTATTGAAAAACAATTCTGTTCTTTAAATTGATTTTCTAATCTTGATTTCTGTTTTTGCTGCGCTTATAATTGCATTTCTCTCTATCTTTATAGATTCTGTAATCTGTTGTAGACAGGTTTTTATTTGAAAAACTTTTGTGTAATAGTTTAGGTGCAAAGCTATTGTGAAATAGGTTATCAAGCGACATTCTCCTTGTGTGGGATTCTAATGTCTTGATTTGAGTTTCTGTTTTCTGCAAAAATAGAAAGGAAGGTTGACTAAAACCTTTGGAAAATCTAGTGGGACAAAGGGTAGATCTAGATGTTGATCTATTGTCTTGTACTGTTGGTTTGTCTCTTACACTTGAAAAGAGATAACATAGTGGAGGATCTCAAGATGAGTCTTGGGGAGTGGATGTAGGCGAGTTAATGTAGAACCACTATAAATCGCTGTGTTTATCTTCTTATTTTTTGAAGTTCTACTTGATTCCATTTTACTTACACTTCTGTTAATCTTTAGAAATGCAAAGTTGTTAATGATTTTATGGTTCTAAACTCGGATAAGCTTTATCTTTATTGAACATTAGAATTTTGGATTTCTGCATTGTGATTATACGAAGTTCTAATATGTTCTTCTATATTCAGTATAAATCACAATTTGAATTTTAATCAGTTTTCTAAGTTTGCTTAAAGCTTTGTAAAGCAGTTCTAAAATTCAATAATTGTCTTTAACAGAATCTTTAACAATTGTCTAAACTTCATGAAGTAGTTCTAAACGTAATAACTTTCCTTCATAAAGTGTTTTTGAAATTGATTAAGATTTGTGAAGTAGTTCTAATCTATAGCTGTTCTTTACAACGTCTTTCTAATCTTGCACTACAAAAAAATCACCATTTTGCGACCGATTACTGCGACCGACCGAATTCGGTTGCAATTTTGCGATCGATTTGCGACGTATGGACAAACAGTCGCTCATTATAGAGCTAAAAATTCCCGCGAGTTTGTTTTCCAGTTTGCGACACGTGTACGACGGATTTGCGACCAATTTTGCGACCGATGTGCGACCATGAATTATTCCGTCTCAAAATTGCGCGCTTCAAAACAAGGAACAAATTCTGCGAACGATTTGCGACCTCTTAGTTGCGACCGAAAATAATGGTCGCAAATCGGTCGCAATTTTGGTGCCAAGTAAAATGACGTCATAGAGTTAAAAATTGCGATTGATTTTGATAAAATTTGCGACCGACCAGTCGGTCACAAATTTTAGGGCTTTAAACGTCAGACGCCCTCCTTCTTCTTTCTTCTTCTTTCTTTCTTCTCCTCCTCCTCTCTTCTCCTCCGTTCGCAGCGCTGTCCCAGTGTGTCACCACGCCGCTCCAGGCCGCCTGACGCTATCCCGGTCACTTCTAACCGGCTTTCATGCACTTTGGTCACTTCGCAAAATGCTCTCAGGTACATTTTGCGTTTTTTTTTTCATTTGTTTTTTGCGATTTATTATTATTGTTGTTGTTATTGTTATTATTATTATATACAAGCATGGGGCGAATTTGATTATAAAATTAGATCCGAGGTTATTTCGGATTATGTCTTAACACATAAAATTATTACTCAAATATTAATCGATTCATAACTTTTAATATGAATGCATCAGATATGAGTCTTGATGTGGTTTGAATCATTGGTATCAGTAACTTATGGTGAGCTTGTTAAGCTTTCGGAAGCAAATTGTTGAGTATTTAAATTAACCGAAACAAATGACTATGATCGAATCACAAAAATTACATAAGAAACAATTAGCTTTGCCAATTGCAAAATAATGTGGTTTTTTGTAGTATTAATTTAACATTTAAATTTCATCAAGTTATTAAATTCAACAATTTAAATTTCATCAAGCTATTAATTTAACATTTACTTTCTTTTCTTGTTTTTTTTTTTTTCACACATCAAACAAAAGTAAAGAGAAATTTTGTGATTCTTTAAGAAAAGAAAAAAAGAATAATGTTACCATGGTTTCACTATTAGAACGTTTTATTATAAAATAATTTTACCGTGATTTTTCATATTCAATGTATTTATTGTAGTTTGCATTTTCTTTTATTTTTAATCTTTATGTCATATTTTATGTTGTTTGATTTTTCATATCCAGTGCATTTATTTTAGTTTTCATTTTCTTTTCTTTTTAATCTTTATATCATATTTTATGAAACAACAATTAGACTAAAAAACTTTGTGTTGTAAATCATTCTTTATGCATGTATGCTAACTATTTCACTTGGCAATGAATAAATGGTTCATCAATTTATTATGAGTGATTCTCAAAAATTACAAATTAAAGTCTTTGATGCTTAGGAGGAAAAAAAAAGTATATTTTTCATTTATTATTATTATTGTTATTGTTATTATTATTATTGTTATTATTATTATTATATTTTTGATAACATTCATCCTATGTTTGCTGCTGATATGAGAAACGTGAGATTGGGGCTTTGTACTAATGGGTTTCAGCCATTTGGCCAATCAGGACAACAATATTCATCATAGCCTGTCATTGTCACACCATATAATCTACCACCGTCAATGTGTATGAAAGATGAATATATATTTTTGTGTGTTATTGTACCTGGCCCTACTAATCCGAAACACAAAATTGATGTGTTTCTGCAGTCTTTGATTGCCGAACTTAATTATTTATGGGAATATGGGGTTGAAACATTCGATATTTCGATATTTCTGTAGCCTTTGACCAACCGCGTGGATTTGATTTTGGACCTCTTTAGTTTTCCAGTTGTTTTTTTAAATTTTGTTCAGTACATTAACAATTACATTTTGATATTGTTTTTGAATTGCGTTTGTGATATATATATATATATATATGCCAATTTTCACAGGTGTAAAAAAAAATATGGTTTTATAATAATTTTTATTTTTTTATTTTTTTTTATTTTGCGACCGATTTGCGATCGATTTGCAACCAAAAATAAAAACTTTAAATTTAAAATTTGCGACTGAATTTCATAATTGCGACAGACTGTTTCTGCGACCAATTTGCGACAGCGTTTCGCAAGAAAAACACGACCAAATTTTGCGACCGATTTTTTTGGATTTGCGACCGATTAACAAATCGGTCGCAAAAGATTTTGCGACGAGCAATTTTGCGACCGATAGTGGTCGGTCGCATATCGGTCGCTAAGCAAACTTAGCGACCGATTTCTTGCGTTATCGGTCGCAAAATGCTGTTTTTTTGTAGTGTTGCATTAAGCTTTGTGAGGAAGTTCTAATCTTGATAACTTACTCTCACAAACGCTTTCTATTTCCGTTGCAACAGAATTCTGATTTTGTTTTTGAAAGTTATATTTAATTTTTTTAAAACCCAATTCACCCCCCTCTTGGGTTGTTCCATACATATACGGGACCCACAGAATCGACTAATTCGAGAATTTTTCCTAATAAGGGTGACGATTCCAAAATAAAACTCTTACCAAAGTAAAAGAATCATTTTCCGAAAATAAACGAATGGGTTAATAAAGAAAACTAATTTACTAAATAAAATTAACCAAGCCCATTCAAGTCGATTCTTTCCGATCAAACTTTTGGGAAAAATCACACATCCTCCCCTGGATGTTTTTCTTCCTAAAAATATGCAAGCTTTGATTTGTACACGTAATTGACTGCTTGGTTATGCTCGCAAGGGTAAGTAATATTTTTTATAGCAATTTTATTTTAATTCATTGCTTATGTTTATGCATGTTATTTATCAATTTTGTTTTTATCGATGAAGATCAAGATGTCGATGGCAACAAAAGGGTAGATAAAGGAGATGCATCAATTTTCAAATAAGATTCAAATGTTGTTGATTTGAGGAAGATGATGTTGATTAATATTTTCTTATTTTATATAGCTTTTAGTAAGTTTATTGTGTTTATTTTGACGATTTTAATAGGTTTTATTTAGATTTTAGTTTAATTCTATGTTAAGTTATTTTTCTTTTCATTTGAGGGTTTTAAATTCTGAAAGTTGCTAAACATCTAATTTTATTACTTTTTATATTAATTTCCACCAATTTGTTATCTTTCCAGTGAGGTGTACCTTGGATCTCTATTTTTTCAAGAGTTATATTACTAGAATTTGATTTCTCATTTTCAAATAGTTAAGCAGTGTATATGTGATGCATGGAATTAATTTCTGGTTGGATTGGTAGAAGAAAACAAAGAAATGGAGCTGAAGCCTATGCTGTAAAATTTGAGCATTAAAAAAATAGGCGACAGTCATTATATGATGAGTTTTTTGGGCATGTGCTGTTATAACTATTGTTATCAAGTAGGTCACATTAATTTCTGAATATGTATTTTTTTTATTCACTTTAAACTACAATTTATTACATCTTTAGTCTTCTTAGTTTAATTTTTCACTTTAGTTAATAGCTTGAGTTTAATTATATTTTTTCTAGTTTGATGCAAAATTTATTTTTTGAAAAACGGACATGTCCGGGCCCGTTCGTGGGTTGAATCGAGCTTGAATATTAGAAACTCATCTTTTAACAGGCTTTTTTAGCTCACCCGTTTTGAGATCGAGCCCACACAGGCTGAGCCGTTCCGGGCCAGGCTGCCTGTTTTGACAGTACTAGTTCTTAAAAATGCCTTTTGAGTTGACTAATGCTCGGCTATTTTCATGGATCTGATGAATCGAATATTCCATTCTTACCTTGACTAGTTCATTGTGGTGTTTATAAATGATATGTAATGTATTCACGGACTAGAGCTGATCATGACCTTCATTTGAGGAAAGTACTGCAAACTTTGAGGGAGGAGCAGTTATATGCTAAATTCAGTAAATGAGACTTTTGGTTGACTAAGATAGCATTTCTAGGTCATATTATCAGTTAGAGTTATTAAAGTGGATCCAAAGAAGTTTGAATCAGTGCTTGATTAAAAGCCACCTAGAAATGTTGTAGAGATCAAAAGTTCCTTAGGTTTAGCTACGTATTACAGGTGATAAGGTGTTTCTCTTATTATTGCCCCTATGACAAGATTGCTTCATGAGGATGTCAGGTTTGAATGGAATGCGAAGTGTCAATCCAGCTTTAACAAGTTGAAAGTGCTACTTATTGAGGCTTCAATATTGGTTCAGCCTGAATCGGGCAAGGTGTATGATGTGTATAGTCTTGCTTCACATAATGGACTTAGTTGTGTGCTTATGCAGCAGGGAAAAGTAATTGCTTATGCATCAAGGCAGCTTAAGCCACATAAGAAGGACTACCCTACTTATGATCTGGAGTTAGTAGCCATAGTCTTTGCTTTGAAGATATGGAGACATTATTTTGTATGGTGAGAAATGTAGGCTCTATACTGATCATATGAGCCTTAAGTATCTGCACACTTAGAGGGAGTTGAATTTGAGACAGAGGAGATGGGTTGAACTACTAAAAGATCATGATTTTACCATACTACCATTCTGGTAAAGCAAATGTAGTTGCAGATGCTCTTAGTAGAAAATCTTTAGTAGCCTGCAAGTGTTAAACACTCATTTTTCTATGGCTAGTGATTAATTTATTGAGGCTGAGTTGATGATTAGGCCAAACTTGATTCAGCAGATTCAAGAAGCACAAGTGAATGATGAGAAAATTGCCTTGTAGAATGGTGTGGTTCAAGAAGGTAAGAAGAAGGGCTTTGTGATTAAGGAAGACGGATGTCTGTATTTTAGGGATAAAATTTATGTGCCTAAAGTTTCAGATTTGAGGAAGAGTGTTCTAGAGGAAGCTTATAGCAGTCCATGTATTATGCATCCTGGTAGTAATAAGATGTTTCAGGATTTGAGAGTGCATTAACTAGTGGTCAACTATGAAGAGGGAGATTACAGATTTTGTGTCTGTCTAAATGTCTGATTACCTATATGTTAAGGAGAGCATTAGGTTCCATCTGCATTGTTGTGTCCTATTTCCATACTTGAGTGGAAATAGGATAGGATAAAGATGGACTCTGAAGAAGAAAGATGCTACTTGGGTGATAGTTGACCATCTAACTAAGTCAGCTCACTTTCTTCATGTAAGAACTAATTTCTCTTTAGCAGTATGCACAGGTGTACATCGATGAGATCATGAGACTGCATGGTGTTCCTTCATATATTATATCTAACAGAGATCCGAGGTTTACTTCCAAGTTTAGGAAGAAATTGCATAAGGCTTTGGGTACTAAGTTGCATTTTAGTATAGCCTTCCATCCTCAAACAGGTGGATAGTCGAGCGGGTGATTCAGATTTTGGAGGATATGCTTATCAGTCAAGTATTAAGATGGTATTTTTTGAGGCATTATATGGTAGAAGGTGCAGGACTCTATTTTGTTGGTCCGAGCTTAGTGAGGGTAAGATAGTTTGACTAGATTTGCTCAGAGAAATTGAAGAGAAGGTGATGATTATCCAACACAGATTGAAGACTGTCTCTTATTATCAGAAATCCTATACGGATTTGAAGGGGAAAGAAATTGAGTATGCAGTTGGTGACAAATTGTTCCTCAAGGTATCGCCATGGAAGAAAGTATTGAGATTTGGTAAGAAAATTAAGCTTAGTCCTAGGTTTATTGGTCTATATGAGATAATAAATCATGTGGGTCCATTGGCCTATAGATTAGCTTTACCACCGGATCTTGATAAGATCCATAATGTCTTCCATGTGTCTATACTGAGGAGGTACAAATCGAATCCTTCGCATGTGGTGGCTACTGATTTTGTTAGCATTCAGACAAACTTAACTTATGAGGAAGAGCCATTGAATAATTTGGCTCAAGAAGTGAAGGAATTGAGAGACAAGAGTTTGTCAAGGTCTTATGGAGGAATCATAAGACCAAGGAAGCTACTTGGGAGAGAGAAGATAGCGTAAGAGCTCAGCATGCTCAACTTTTTGCCTTAAGTAAATTTCGAGGATGAAATTTTGCTAATTAAGGGGGGCGAGTTATAACACCTTGATTTTTAGAACTACGAGTGATAACATGATAAATTGATAATTAGTAACAAATTAGAATTTTGGTAAGGTTTTCAATCTTGATAGGTGATTTCTTGATTTATGTGTATTGATGTATGAATCATGCATTGCATGTAGAGATTTCATAAATAGGATATTTGAATTATGTTTTGAAATTGAGAAAAAAATGATTGATTTTAATTGAAATTGATTTAATTTTGACTAAAGGAATGATTTTAATTGATTGACCCTTTTAAATGGTTTTTACCTAAGAATAATAGTAAAAGTAAAATTTAACAGTAATTCCCCTATTTACTAAAGCCCATGCTCCTAATTTAAGTTTTTTAAATAAATAAATCAAAAGAAAAAAAAGGGAAAATAAGCTAAACTTAGGCGCATAAGAGAGGCTCCTTCTTTCTTTTATGTGCCACACTCTCTATTTTCTCTCAAAGAGGCTGACCCCTCTTATCTCAATTCCCCTTTGATTTCCTCATTATTTTAACAAAGCATAAGAAAACAACCATAGAATTTTAGATTAGATTATAGTAATGAAGTGATTTTTGCAATCAATTAAAGAAAAATACAAGTTTTGGTACTTCAATCAAGTAAGTTTGTTATAACTTTCAACTTTTAGTTTTCGAAAATAATTGTGCATTTTTTATTTTACATTCAATTGATGTAGTATCACTATTTAATTGCATGGATATATGGTTAATTTGTGTAATTGTGATTAGAAAAAATGTGAGCCTTCGAGACTTGATAAAGGCAAGGAGAAGGCCCAATTGAACGCAATTGAGCATAGAATTATTCAATTAGAGATTAGTACTAGCTTAGCATGAAATCAATTTTGATTTTGCACAACTTTTGATTTTAGGGTTTTCAAGGGTAATTTGGAGATTTTGTGTTATGATTGGAATTGAATGAAATTGAGTTGATAATTGAGCTTTGTGATATTAATTGAGTGTATGTTCTGAAGGAATTGAAAAAAAAGAAACAATCCTAAGGTGATGAACTAAGAGAGGTCCAACACTCCATGGCCTATTTTAAGCTTGCATTTCTTTGATTCTTATGTGATTGATAGTTATATAAGGTTAGCATGTGTTAATGATAATGCATGATGATTGTTTAATCAAATTAAGTTATTGACTCTTATTTTTGAATAGTGACTGAACTTATGGTCATGTAGAAGTGAAGTGTGTGTTTGATTTTATGAAATTAAAAGCATGATTAATGTAATTAGGTGTTAAGGGAATTCATTAGTAAGATTAAGTGTAAAGAATGAGTTATGCATGCTATACTTGAAGTGTTGGCCAAACCTTACAAGGTACTAATTGCATGGTCTAATTGACATTGACTAATAAACTATATGATAATGTTGTTATTAATTAGTTTAATTGGACATAGGTAAAGTTTGATTAGTAGTGAATATTAACTAAAGAATTAGGCTATTATTAAAATTGGGAGTTTTAACTTAATTGGACCTAATTGAGTAATTGAATAAGAAATATGTCTAATTGATGTTTGAATTGAATAATGGAAAGCTTAATTGCATTATTGGACTTGACTTAGCCTAAAATTCCTATGTAGGTCAAACCTATGCATGTTTCAATTAAGGTAATTAGACAACTTAAGTTGAATGTAATGCATGTATGACTTAGATTTAAGCTTAATTGACTACAATGTGTATAGTAGTCAATTATGATTTTTAATTAAGAATTGATCATAATTGTGGGTTTTATATCAAACTTGCTTAATTATGTCAATTGAAGGTATAAATGTGCAATTAAGTATTATATGACGCTAGTCCTTGAAGGAATTGAGAATTGAATAACTCTAGCCTATTTATCTAAAGTTGGCCAAATAGGCCTAGGTTGTGTAAATATAGAATTTTGATTGATACTTGACTATACTTAATAATTGACTATTAGATATGATTAAGTTGTTAGATATAATGCTTTGATGATGAGGATAGTTCCTTAAACTTTATTTGCTAGAAAGTTGAATCGTGATTAATAGGATGCAAGATAGAAGCAAATATATGATTTGGTTATGTGTTGCTCTTTATATGATTGGATAATGAAGAATGAGTGATGTATGGATAATATCAGCTAAGTGATGTTATTGTGAATATGCTACAAAATATTGAGATACATGGGGACCTATGAATTCATTTGTGTATAATGAAGTTGAAACACAATCATATATGTCTATGAATACTTATGATGCTATGTTTCATCTTGTGAGACTATATATGTGATTGGACTATGACACAGTTATAACACTATAACTAAACATCTAGGCCCTTATTATGTACTTAGTTGAATGATTGTATGAATGTACAATACTGGATATATTGAGCATGCTACTAAATACTGGATTTGAGTTATGTGAGGAAGTTGAATTTTTTCCAAAAGATTGGAAAGAATCGAGTCGAACGGGTTAGTTTGATTTTATTTAAAAATTGTTTTCTTTTATTAAACCCGTTTTATCCTCAAAAATAAGGTTTTCTTGCTTTGGTAAGAGATTTATTTTGGAGTTGCCACTCTTATTTAGGGAAAATTCTTGAATTAATTGATTCTTTGGAATCGACTAACCTGGTTTTAAACAAGAGACCGGGTCTGGAGTTAGTACGAAATAGGAAGGTGTTAGGCACCCATTTCGCCCGGTTAAATCGGCCTCCACGTTGTCCAAATATTCACAAATGGTAATAAAGTGATTAACTAGAAATTGAGATGCAAAAATGGTTTTAATGCAATTTTTTAAATCGATGTCATCTAAGTCAATTATTGCAATCATCAAACATGTAAAGAAGGAGGGAGGAGAAAAGATTAGAACCCAAACGTAAAATACAATCAACCCTTAAGCCCTCCAAATTTTTCAAAACCCATAAATATTACAACAAACAATAATAGGAATCTTTATGGACCCTTTCATTTTGCAATAAAACTTAAATCATAAATCCTAACCACAAACAACAAACATAAAGAATAGCAAATACTCACAAAAGCATATATTAGTAATAAGATCACAACGCAATCAATCATTCAACAAGCATGAATATGATTAATGTAAATGATACAAGATTAATAAATAATGGGTTAGCACAATAACAACGAATATTACAAAATAACAAGAATTTAAAGGCAGGAATAATAAAGAACAAAAATAGTAAAATGCTTGTAAAGTAAAAGGCAATAATTAAATGACAAAAATTTAAAGGTTTTAACAAGATATAAGTTCATTGTCTTGATGTTCATCCAAGAAGATGAACAAGTCCACCAATCATTGCTCTCAATCATGTTTTATTTATTTAGTTGAACCATATCTGACCTAATACGCATCACGAACCATTTAAGGTCAGAGCTTGGCCACAGGATCACTGAATCGGGACACTTATTGGATGTTTATTCACTCAGAGCCTCTAAATTGAAAGGCCTTGCACCACAAGGGACTATGGCATGTGCCTTATGCTAGTGATGCACGCCACACGTAGTGGCATAGGGCCTTTCCCAAATCAAGAAGGCTTCTGGTGTTTCTTAGATGAAAATAAGGGATCTGGGTATTAGTGCTGTGAGGCACTAGGAAGTGGCACACGCCACTCTTGGCTTTACACCACAAAGGTGTAGAACCCCCTGTTTGGTTGATCCTAGGTTTCCCTTACAACCAATCTCAGAAAAGGTGTCTTAAACACTGAAAAAGAAAAGAAAAAGACGAGAAGACAGATTAAAGGTTCTCAAGAACTACCTTTGGTGGTTTCATTTGAAGATTGAATAAAAATGGATGAAGAACCCAACTCCTTGGTTTTCAACCCAATGATCCGAGTTTTAAGACTAAAGTTTGTGTTTTTAGGATTTCAAATTGATCACAAGGGGTTTTCTTTTATTGATTAAATGATAGATCTCAACTTTAATCCAAGGCTAACACTAGTTGCCTTAGGATTTTTGAGTTGAGTTTTAAAAATGCAAGAGTCTCCCCTAGTTTTCGAAAAATTCTCCTCATGGCACACTCTCCAATGCCTATTTATAGGCAAATGAGGGTGGGTGGTTCCATTTTAATGCTGACATGGCAAAAATGCCACTAACAAGCCCCACAATAGGATTGGGGCCACTTTTACAAAATCAAACCGGGTGGCACGCGAAATGATCTTGGTTGGCTGACTAGACCTTTGGAACCTAGACTTATTGAAGTTTCCGGCATGGTTCCCATACTTCTTATCCTCTCTGATCTTGTCTTCAATGGCGGTCTCAACTTCATAAACTTGAGAAAACTCAGTCAGTGGCATATAGTACAGCTTGTCACGGAAGGTCTATAGAGTCCCCTTGATGAATATCTTGATTTGCTTCTTGGTATCCAGACGGCTCCTCATTTGCGTTACCTTGGCTCTTCATCTAGCCATATAATCTGTGAGTCTCATCTTGTTTTTGCACAATCACTTCCAAATCTCTCAAATTTACACTCATTTGGAGATTGTAAGTGTATTCTTTGAGGAAAATCGTGGTAAGCTCATTCCAATCTCTTCTTACTCTATTCTCGAGATTGTAATACCAAGTTTGGGCAGACCCCGTTAAAGACATCTGGAACATTTTCAAAATTTCCCTTGACGGTAGCCTGCCAACTCCATGATATGTTACATTGAGATTTGATATGAAACTTATGAATTATGAATTGTTTATGATTACATGACAGAAAGCATAAGAAGTATGTAACTTGAGTAGCATGAGCTATAATGAATACTTATTTGATTATGATTATGCTTATGCTTTATGGATATTGAATATATTTGCTAAACAGAATGAGATTTGTGAATCTATGAATAATGATGATTTGTATCTTGAATTTTTGGAAATTATATTGGACATGGTTTCCATAGAACCATATTTGTTTGAATGTGTGATTGTATTTATATGTTACATACCACTGAGTTTTATACTCACACTATAAAAAAATACAGTTTTGCGATCGACATTTGCGACCACCATGTGTCGGTTGCAATATTGTGATGATTTTGTGACCATTTATGATGAATGTTGAAGTAACATAGATTTAATATTCGCTGATGGATTTGCGACCAATCTCTGACAAATTTTGCGACGAATTTGCGACCGACTGCATATCCGTCGCTAATTCCAGCGCTAATAACTCCCGCCAGTTTGGTTTTTATTTTGCGACGCAATAGCGATGAATTAACGATCGATTTTGCAATAGATATGCGACCATCTCACAATCCCTCACTAAATTGCGTGCTGCAGTTTAGTGGCAAATTTAGTTTCTGGTTTGCAAGGGATCAGTGACAGATTTGCGACCGATAATTTGCGATCGATTATTTTGGTCGCAAATCGGTCGCAATTTGTTTGATTACAAAACAACATCGCATGATAAAAAATTGCGACCGATTTTTAAGTCGGTCGCAAAAAATTAGGGCTTTATAACCCCCTAGGTCGCCTGGGGCGCGATCGCAGCACGCCCCGTCTCCCCTTTTCTCTCCTTTTGCATAGTTCTCCCCATCCTAGTTGCAGCGCCGGTCGCCGAAGAAGCCCTTGTCGCCGGAGAAGCCGTGTCGTTCAGGTAGGTGGTGTTACACTTTTAGTTTATCTGCATTTCTTCTGTAAAAAAAATCAGATGATGAGTGTGTGTATATTGCTTTGATTTAAATGCATTACATTGCTTTGATTTATATATCTGCGTATTTTGTTCTGCATTTTATTTTATCTGTGTATGTGTGTGTATATTGCTTTGATTTAAATGCAATTTTGTGTTGCTACTGAATTTCTATGGTTTTTCTACTGTAACTCTATTTTGATTGGATTGTAGAATAATAAGTAATTATAGTTTTTAAACTATAGGTAGATGTTCTGGTGCGAAGAAGTGGAATGTCCTAGAATTCACTTTAAAAATAACATTATTAATGAATTCTAGACTATATACTAAATCTAATTTGAAATTAAGAAAAGTTATAGTATTGAATTAAGTTATAGTATTGACATAAGTTATAGTAATCAAAATTTGAGTGTAATTTAATAGTAATCAAAATTTATACTAATCAAATTTATTAAATCTAATTTGTGATGATGTATTGAAATTTATTTTTTTGAAATTACTTTATGTTGATTTGTGTTTCATTTGAGTGGAAATCACATTAATAATGCGTTTGAGTTGGAGGCCTAGTAGTGGCCATTTTGACTTTGGAGAATGTAGAGATGATATAGAAGTGTTTATGTGAATGTGTTTTTACTTGAGATTTGATTATGTTATACCGAAGTGCTGCCGAAAATCTTTTGAAAAACTGAATATGAGGAATCGTACACTTACTGATATTATAGTAAGTTTACATATACATATATATATATAGTTAACCTTAGTTAGAAATAATAACCTTAGTAAGTTTACATACATATAGTTACCCTTACTATAGAAATAACCTTAGTAAGTTAGAAATGTAAATGGAACATTACTTTTGGTTTGTTTTAAGGATGATTTAGGACTAATGCAATTACATATAATTTTCCCTTTATAAACAGAGTGTTAATTACGTAAAAAAATGCGGATTAATCAAGATTAGATATACTGGAGGTACGAGGTCAACGGGATATTAAGAAAAGGATTCTGGCAAGGATTGAAACCTTTTATACAGTTTGCAGTTGGTAATCCCAGTTGTATGGATGGTAATAAGTTGAGGTGTCCATGTAATTATAAGTGTTGGCTCAAGGGTCAATTTCTAATCTCGGATTTTGATGATTAAAACAAAACAAATAAATTTAAATTATGTTATTTGTGCTAATATTATTTTATGCAGAATTCTTATGGAAAGAAATCGTACAAGGCAAGTCCTACAAAATCCATAGTGTGTGAAGATAATTTGAAGACCCTAGTGGTTAAGTTTTTAGGATATTTTATAGGATAGAGAGAAAATTCATATATGAGAACATAAATTAATTTTTCTCTCAAAAATATTTTTCGGAAATTAGATTCTTCAAAATAAATTTTTCATCAAAAATTCATTTTCGAAAATATGCTTCAAAAATCAAAAATGATTAATTTCCTAAAACTAAAGAGATTTTATCTCTAAACGATTTTGGTAATAAATCATACATTATCTTTTTCGGAAATTTCTTTGAAAATCTAAAAGTACTTCAATTTATTCTCTTACCTTAAAAATGAAGGAAGAATCTTTTCATTTTTAGTAAGAGCATCTTTTCGTAAAAATATTTTCCATAATAAAATGCTGCCGAAAATCTTTTGTTTAAAGGAAAGTAAAATCGTCTTTTATTCTCTTACCAAAAGGATAAAATAAATTTTTGGTAACTAAGATTTTCATATCTTCTAAATAAGGAAAGCCAATATTCTGATTTCAAAATGAAATATCCACTTTCCAAAAGCAAGAGATGCGAAGCTCTCTATATAAAGGAGTGTTTCACTCTTCGAACGTTGGTGAAGTAAGAGTTTTCGTTTTAAGAGCATTCTCTCATTAATCACATCTTTATCTCTCAAAACTTACTCTCTACCCCCATTTTTCTTTTCATCTTTACACTTCATGTTTTTATCTTTTAAGAGAAAAGAATTTTATTAACTACTTTTGAAAAACGGTTATGTGTTCTAAACGATTTTCTAATCTGATAAACTATTTTTCCTGTGCTTATATGTGCATTTCTTTCTGTCTATTTAGATTTTGTAATCTATAGTAGACAGGCTTTTATTTGATAAACATTTGTGTAATAGCTTAGGTTAGAAGCTATTGTGAAAGAGGTTATCAATCGACCTTCTCCTTGTGTGAGATTCTAATGTCTTGAATTGAGTTTCTGTACTCTTCCAAAAACAGAAAGGGTTGAGGTTAACTAGAACCTTTGGAAATCTAGTGGGATAAAAGGGTAGATCTAGGTGTTGATCTATTGCCTTGTACTGTTGGTTTGTCTCTTACCCTTGAAAAGAGATAACATAGTTGAGGATCTCAAGATGCGTCTTGGGGAGTGGATGTAGGCAAGTTAGTGCCGAACCACTATAAATCACTGTGTTGATCTTTTAATTTCTGAAGTTTGCTTGATACTGCTTTTATTACACTTCTGTTTATATTTTAGAAATGCTAAAATTGAAAATGAATTTGATGTTCTAAAACTGTAATAAGTCTTATCTTTTCTGAACATTAGAACTCTGGAATTCTGATAAGTGAATATACCATGTTCTAAACAGTTCTTCTATTTACAGTATATTTCACTACTTGGGTTTATAATCTGTTTTCTAAACCTAGCTAAGGCTTTGTGAAGAAGTTCTAATTTCAATAACTGTCTCTCACACAGTCTTATATGATTTTCTAAACTTTATGAGGAAGTTCTGAATTCTATAGCTTTCCGTCATAAAAAAGTTCTAATATTGAATAAGACATTGTGAAGCAGTTCTAATTAATAGCTGCACTTTGCATAGTCTTTCTATTCTTTATAAATAGAACATTGTGAGGTAGTTCTAATCCATATTCTATTCTCACAAGTTCTTTATTTTTCCGCTGCACTTAGAATTCTATATTTTGTTTTGAAATTCTAAAATTTATACCTGTTTTTAGAAAACCCAATTCACCCCCCTCTTGGGTTGTGTCATACATATACGGGACCCACAATAAGAAGTGTCAAAATAGAGCCTTCTTAGATATCGATACAACTAAACTTCATTTATGCAAAAATGGGTTCGTGAAAAATTATTATGAATGAATACATCATGGTGAACCTTGAGTTTCCAGTAGTTCAGGCCACTCTATTTCTGTAAGTTCAGAAGGTCGGCTTTTGCAATTTCAGTATGGTAATTGATGCAATGATATGGTAATCGATACGGCTAGAGCAGAATTCAATTGGGACAATATTGAGGAATCGCCAAACTATGCAGCACAATCATTGTTTGACATGATAAGTGCAGCTAACAGTGAACTGTGGCTTGGATGCAAGAATCATTTAATTCTATCTGTAGTGACACAATTACTGCACATGAAAGCGGAGCACCATTTTTCAGAAAGGTGTTACAATGATTTTGTGCAGTTATCAAAAGAAATGTTGCCTGAAGGCCATTCGATGGTGGATAATTTTTACTGGACAAAAAAATTAGTTCAGGGATTAGGACAACCCGTGGAAAAGATTGATTGTTGTCGAAATAATTGTATGATATATTGGGGTGTTGACTTCGAATTAAGAGAATGCAAGTTTTGTAGTCTTCCAAGATATCAACAGCGGGGTCAAGGGACTGGTAGAGTACAAAGAGAGAAGGCTTTCAAGAAGATGTATTATTTCCCTCTTATTCCTCGCCTTCAAAGGTTATATGCATCTAATGCGACAGTTGAACACATAAGATAGCATGCTTTGCATGAATATGAAGATGGTATAATGACTCATCCGTCAGACTTTGAAGCCTGAAAACACTTTGATAACAATCATCCTGTGTTTGCTGCTGAGATGAGAAATCTGAGATTGGGGCTTTGTACTGATGGGTTTCAGCCGTTTGGCCAATCAGGACAACAATATTCATCATGGCCTGTCATTGTCACACCGTATAATCTACCACCCTCAATGTGTATGAAAGATGAATACATGTTTTTGTGTGTTATTGTATCTGGCCCTAATAATCCAAAATACAAAATTGATGTGTTTCTGCAACCTTTGATTGACGAACTTAATTATTTATGGGAGTATCGGGTTGTATGTTTGATATTTAGCTAATCAGAATTTCATAATGCGAGCTGCTTTGCTTTGGACCATCAGTGATTTTTCAGCATTTGGAATGTTTTCTAGATGGAGTACGGCAGGTAAATTGGCTTGTCCTCATTACATGGAAAACAGGTAAACAATGTTGGTTTGATTATCATCACAAATTCTTATCAGAATCTCACCATTGGAGGCGAAATCGACAATGCTTTAGAAAGAACACAACTATTGCTGATCCCCCTCCACCTGTGAAGTCTGGAGCTAAAATATTACTAGAAATTAAAGATCTGGGGCTTATGAAAGTTACAGAGTTAGGTGCAGAAGAGGTAAATGGTAGAATTGGCCGGAATAGCGGATGGAAAAAGCGAAGCATCTTCTGGGATTTGCCATATTGGAGTTCATTTCTTATCCGTCATAACCTTGATGTGATGCACATTGAAAAAATGTGTTTGAAAATCTGTTCAACACTGTCATGAACATTGATGGGAAATCCAACGATAATGCAAAAGCGAGAGTAGACATGAAGGAAATTTGTCGTCGACTAGAACTCGAGCAATCTGTAGTTACTGGAAAGTTTCCAAAGGCATATTATTCTTTAGATAAACCCCAAAAGCAAGTATTATACGTATGGGTCCGATCATTGAGGTTTCCAGATGGACACTGTTCAAATATGGGTAGATGTGTCGACATGAGGAAATACATATTGTTTGGCATGAAAAGCAATGATTGTCATGTTTTTATGAAAAGATTGATGCATGTGGCATTCCAGGAATTGTTGCCGGGGAAAATTTGGGAAGCAATGACAGAATTGAGCCTCTTTTTCAAGGAATTGACAATGACTGTTATACGATGCGATGATATGGACCAATTAGCATGAGAAATCCTATTAGTGATATGCAAATTGGAGCAAATTTTTCCACCCCGCTTCTTTGATTCTATGGAGCATCTGTCGATTCATTTACCCTATGAATGTCATATACCAAGATCGGTACAATATAGATGAGATGTATCCATTTGAGATGTGAATCACTAACATCTCATTATAATTATTACAATGTTATTTCAACTCATATTTACCTATTGTCTTTGTACAATTACAGACACCTACAGAAAATTAAAAAGAATGTGCACAATAAGGCAAAGGTCGAGGGATTAATTTGCAATGCATATTTGGTGCAAGAAGCTTCCACCTTCCTGGTGCAATAAGAACCACATGTATACACCAAACATCGGAGAGTGCCACGCAATGATGATGGAGGAGATCGAATAGAATCTGAGTTAGAAGGGAATCTAACAATTTTCACCTATCCTGGGCATACGATTGGTAAATAAATAAAAAAAAAGACGATTGACTCAAACCTATATTTTGTTGAATTGCGAAGAGATTACACCATTTGTATAGTAAGTATAAATCTTATAGAGAGTCTAAACTTAATACAGGTTAGTTAATTCATATTTATGATAATTTTGTTCGTTCATAAACAGGAAATATATCAAGCTGTTACAGCTACAAAATTCCAATTTGACTGATACTGCAGTTGATGCAAAACTAGACTCTGAATTTGCAGAATGGTTCAAATGTTATGTAAGTAACTTTCTAGTTACACAACATATATGTGTACATTCTTAGATTTCACTCGTGTCATTACTATTTCCCATAGGCTCGAAGCTCAGAAAGCGATATTGATAACAGATTCACTACTGATCTAGCAAGGGGAACTCTACCGGTTGCTAATGCCTACTCTAGCTACTTTGTAAATGGTTACAAGTTTCACACTGAGGGTTATGTGACAAGCAAAAAGACAATTAACAATGGTGTTTGCATAAAGGGATCAAACTACAGTGATGAGTCAAATGATTTTTATGGAAAATTGGTTAAGGTTTTGGATTTAGAATATCCATCCCTACCAATCAAGTACACAATCTTATTCAAATGTGAATGGTTTGATCCCACACCAAACGTTGGCATGAAGGTTCATCCTAAGTATAATCTTGTAGATATTAATCATAGAAGAAGATATACGAAGTACGAACCTTTTATGTTGGCGATGCAAGCTGCACAAGTGTACTATGTTCCATATCCATCGTTGAAACGAGATCATTACAATTAGATGGCAGTATGTAAAATCAAGCCTAGAGTAGTTGTTCATGCAGTTGAAACAAACAATCTGCTTTACTTGCAATATTTGAGCCATTTCAAGAAGTTGCGGTTGATACGCAACTGATGCAAGTTGTTGAAGATTTAACGGATAGACTGGATGATGAAAGCAGAATTGATGTTGAAATGGAGAATCGGATGATGAAGCGGAGGAAGATCAAATCATCATGGGTACCTCAGAAGATAAAGATCGAGAAGAAGAAGAAGAAGATGATGATGCAGACAGAAATACTTAATGCATTGTGTGTTATGGATACTAAATTAATAGATGTATATATAATATTATTAATGAAGAATTTTAATGTTGTTGGCTTTCTTTATACATATTTACCATATATTCTACAATTCATATAATTGTATACATACATATGTAGGTTCTGTAATCTTTAGTATAGATGGCTAGAGGCAGGGCGGTTGATTCAGACGCGTCCTGCTGTGGTCCGCATGGAGGTCATGGCGGAGGACGCAGTACACGTGGATGAGGAGGGATTATCCCTCCTCCTTCTTCTTCAGGTACGTCTAGCACTTCATCTTCTGCTAAGCCTCCCGTGTCGCCAGCACTTCCTTCTATTCCTTCCTCTTCTACCCCATTTCCTGGACCAATAGAGTCTTCACAAGCTTCATAGTCACCTGCTGCACCAGGTAATCATAAATGTCATTTACTGTCATGTCAATTATATATTAATTATTTCTCCGTATTGATAGCATTTGTCACTTCTTTTGCAGCTTCATCAGAGCCACGTAACAAGCTCAATTTTGTAGCGGGACAGTATGTACTTATTTATTTTTTCCTTTAAACTTGGTTTTGTTCAGATTTTGATGCTTTCGTATATTTATATTTCACTAGGGTCTTTTTTTCTCAGCATATATCCATCCTCTCGAGCAGCAAGACAAATTATGAGGATAATCAAGCTACATCTGGATAAAGATGGATACACATGGGATGTCGTACCACAAGAGGCGAGAGACTTTTATTGGGAAGAGTTTTAGGTACGATTTGGTTCAAGTTATATCTTCATTCAATGTAATTAATAATCTGAATCTATGGGCCTTCACTTACTCTTTATGGAAATTTTATTTTTTATTTTTGCAGAAGCATTTCGTATGGGAAGAGGCTATTACGGCTATGCTAAAAGTGGCCTGGGAGAAATTGTGCGCTCCACGGTATGCTGACTTCACTTATAGGATGCGAAAAAACGGTAAGAAGCAGCAGTGCATATCTCAGGAGATATGGGAGAGCTGGCAGAAGGCTTGGGAGGATCCTGCATTCAAGAGAAAGTGTGAGATATTTATACAAAACAGGCATAGTGAGACAGGTGGTGACGGAGCAGGACCTTCTCGACACACAAGCGAATCAATATCAGCTATAGAGACATCTCAATTATCAGTGAGTCAATCAGTTACAGTTACAAAACTGATGTTTAATGAAATGACACCATATTAATATATCATGCATAAAAATTCATTACAGGCTGAAAAATATGGTCGTGAGCCCACACCGATAGAGATATTCACTTACACTCACATAAAGGACCACGATGGAAATACGTTTGTCGACAGACATGTGTTGGGCGTCAATGTAAGTAACAATGAAGAATATTTATAGTTACTTTCTAGTCTTATCTTACGTGTACAAGTTCAATATAATAAGGCTTGCAACTACATTGATTAACCAATTTGTTATTTTTAGGAGAACTACAGTACAGCTTGCGATCTTGTTGTTTCTTCTCAGGCTGGATCTGAAGCTGAGTTAAAAATTGATGAGTTAGCACTTTATCTGGAGGTCGTAGGGGGCGAAAAGAAAAGGAAAGTATATGGCATCGGGTTTCAGGCATCACAATTTTACTGTGGCTCAGCATCTGATGCTTCTGCAGGCTCCTCACAACCATAGCCCGACGACAGTGCCGAGGAGATTAGTGCATTACGGGCTCATGTTGATGAGCAGGAGAGACAGCTTGTAGAGCTTAGAGCGCATGTCATGCGGATGTCTGGTCAGCATGGTGCTGGTACTTCTTCCTCTTATCCTCCGCCTGCTATTGTATCCTAAAAGACTGAAATAAAAATCCTATTACTGCATTTCATAGAGCCCCTTTTTGGACTAACAAACAATGACGAAGCGGTTTTAAGGTTCAATTTTATATAGTAATATATGCTTAAATTTTTGAGCATTTCAAATCTAATGTAATAATTTTGACTCTTTTCATTTCTATATTTAATTGTGTCATACCTATTATAAGAGGTGAGCAAAATGACTGATCAAACCAAATTGAAAAGTTTTAGTTTACTCATTAAAATACTAGTTTTTTTTATTTATTTCGATTGAAAGCAAAGTTTCTTTTAGTTTGGCTCGATTTTACAAAAATAACCGGTTAGCGAACTAAGTGGGTTTCATTCAGTTCAAATTGATTTTGACCTTAATTTCAACTCAATTTGATTTTGCTCCTAAAATTCAGTTTGGCTTTCTGTGTCTCAATTCAATTTGATTTTGAATCAAATTAGATCAGACTATTTGCATCAGATCAGACTATTTGCATCACCCCTATCTATTGTGGTGCATGAAGCTAAAGATCAGTTAAGTAATATATGTTAAAATTTTTCAATAATAATAAAGAAAAAGTTTAATGAGAAACTATAAAACATTTCTTATTATAATTAACAGGGTGTTAAAAGAAAAAAAAAAAAAAAAGTGTGAACGGAAGAAGATTGAAATGGAAGGGGTTACTTTTCTATGCTTCCTTGAGAAAATGGCATGCAAAAGTCAAATTCAAAGGCCCCGCGTTGTACGTCCTCTCACAGCGGCGTTTTTATAGATCCAACCAAATGTATAAATAACTAAAAACAAAAAATAATTAAAATAAGCCATTGGATTCAAGTCGGTCATGCAAGTGGCAGTGATTGGATTCAAGCTGTTTAGGCATGGATTCCCATGCTCTCTATTATTTTCCTTCCCTAATTTTTTTAGTAAATTATAGGTTAGCTCTATTTTTTAATATATTTATCTCAAAGTTATATTTAAATTAACTAAAACTTTTATTTTTGAAAGTTAATTATATACTTACCTTTCAAAAACAAAATTAATTATCCAATTAGTTGATTCTTCCTTCGTTATATTAATTTTTCTGAGTGCAAAAAAACACCTTAAAAAAAAAATTTAAAGTATGGCCTCCAATTTCGTACATTGGAAAAAAAAAAATCAGAAATCTATACACCATTTAACTCTGTAAGATGAGATAATAGAAATTCATTCTCTCTTAATCAGAAGTTTTAAATTCGAGTTTTAGATATGGAATCCCTTTAAATGCTTGGGAGAGAGCACTTTACCCATTTATGGATTTGTCCGGCCCAGGAGATTTCGGATACAGGAGGATTAAAATAAAAAAAATTCACTATTTATGAAAAGCAATTTACGTTTTTTTTTTTTTTTTCTTTTCTCTCTTCCAAATATTTTATTGTTTCCCTCCACGTGCACTCACTGTCCTTATGTGTCAATTTCACTCTATCACAAATAATTTCCACCTACCATGCAACTGACTAACATCCATTATATAAATAGATAGATTCCGATCCTACATTGGTAAGTTTCAATTGTGAAGAAATGAAACTGTAGAAAGAAAGAAGAATAAGGCGGAGAAGATGGATAAGTATGAGTTAGTGAAGGATTTGGGAGCTGGAAATTTCGGAGTAGCAAGGCTTTTGAGGCACAAAGAAACTAAACAGCTTGTTGCTATGAAATACATCGAACGAGGTCAAAAGGTTTGTTGGTTGCCATTTCAAATCCTTTTTTTTTTTTTTTTTTTTTTTTTGGTGCGCTTTTTATACATATTTTGTTTTATATTTTTTGTGTTATTATGATACAGATAGATGAGAATGTGGCAAGAGAGATTATTAATCACAGATCACTTAGGCATCCTAATATAATCCGCTTTAAGGAGGCAAGTAGATATTGTTTATTTGTACAAGATTATATGATTATTGATTAAATTTTAATTAATTAACTAATTATAGGTGGTTTTGACTCCCACACACTTGGCCATTGTGATGGAGTATGCTGCTGGTGGAGAACTATTTGACAGAATCTGTACTGCTGGTAGATTCAGTGAAGATGAGGTTACTCTCTAATTGAACTCTCTCAATCTTTTTTTTTTTTCGGACAATAGAGCATAAAAGTTTTGTTTTGTCCCTTTTTTTTATATTTTTTAATAACACTTAATTATTTGTCATTTTATATTTTTGTTTAATTTTTCAGGCCAGGTATTTCTTCCAGCAGCTGATTTCTGGTGTGGATTATTGCCACTTCATGGTATAAATCAAATAATATCAAAGCTTATAATTTTTTATCACAAGAAATTACTGAACTTATGCCTGTTTTGCTTTTCTTTTTGGTTGTCTTGTTTAACAGCAAATCTGCCATAGAGATTTGAAACTGGAAAATACACTGCTAGATGGAAGTCCAGCACCTCGATTAAAAATTTGTGATTTTGGTTATTCTAAGGTTTGAAAGGAATTCATCAGATCTCATTGCATTAACTGTTATAAACTCAATTTTACACAACAATGAGCTTCAACTTCAACTTGTCAACCGTTGGATTTAAAACTCTATTGCAATAATACTTATTCCTAAAGTATAATTTTTGGATTTACTTACTTAGACGGTACCTATATATATTATTTTAGAAATAATATATTAATCCCTGCACGTGCCCACATGTGGGGGTTTATAGTTAAATCATTATTGAAAGTTCGGTTTCCAATTGATTGATATGTGGAAGAGCAGTCGTCGTTGCTGCACTCAAGGCCAAAATCAACCGTAGGAACTCCAGCTTACATAGCACCAGAAGTTCTCTCTCGCCGAGAATATGATGGCAAGGTGTGTTTTCCTTTCTTTTTAACGCTTCATCTGCCATTTTGTTTTGGGATGCTTTCCAATTTCAGATGCCTCTCAAAATTACATTTTTCGCGTAATTTAATTCTTAAAAAAATTAAGTTAATTGATAATTGTAGAGTATAGTAACACTACATTTTTATTTCTAAGTTATGATAGGTTGATAATAATGAATATATATATATATATATATATATATATATATATAAATTAATATAGAAAATATATTTATGGTTTTTATATGGGTATTAAAGGGTAATTAGATCACCTAAATTATTATAAAATATTTTTTTATTATAACTAATTGATCTAATATAGATAATTCTTTCTACATTAATTATATGTCACTAAAATTAAGAGAAAAAGAAATGTGATTAGAGACAATGAAATAATGTTTGTACACAGTAGTACACTGCCTTTAATAGAGAGAATCATAGAATTTGAAATTTTAATTAATATTTTTTAATCTTCTCAAACAATAATTAATTTTAAATAAAATTTCTGTAAAACGGCAAATAAAAGTGAACGAATGGAATAATATTGTATATATTGTAATAAATATATAAATTCATATTTAAATGTTATACCTAAAACTTAATAACTCCCTTAATTTTTACGTTGGTTCATCAATTTTTTAACTTATTAAATTCTTTTTATAAAATTAAATACTTTAACTTATTAAAATATATTAATAAATATTTATAAAATAATTAAAAATGTAAAAATTGTTATTAATATAATAATTTATTTAAAAAATATGTAAATTATTTCCTCATTTGATGTGATATGGGTAGTTAATTTTTAATATATAAATTTATGTTATGTGCTAATTTATAAGTGTAATTGTTTAATAAATAAAATTTTGTAAATTAAAGAATAATAAATTAACTTCAAAATTAAAGGTTTCATTAAACTTTTTATAAAATTTTAAATTGTTTTAGTAATTGTTAATTGTTCTATTAGCTTTTAATTTAAATTAAAAGTGCTGGGTAAAAATAGTTGTTTAACTTAAAGTGACAAAATATGACATTAATTGTTTAATTATCTAAATTTAAAAGAAATAAATAATGAAAATGATTGTCAAAAAAATTAATTAAAAGTTAATTGCTAAATGGTAAAAGCTAATTAACATTTCATAAGGAGCTCCTTCGATATCTAAAAGTTACGGTAAAAAAAAATATAATTAACAGAAATAAAATTTTAAATTGGTCAAAACAATAAAAGTTAGTTTAGAAATTGTTAAAAAGACGACGTAAGTGCTAATTAATTCTCCTAAATTATAATAAAATTAAGGATAATTTGATTAAATTACTTTTTACTTTAAAATCAAAAGTTACTATTGTATATAATATAAATCAGAATAACATTAGAAAATATTATTTATTATTCCTTTAAAAATTCAAAACAATTTATACTTTAAATAAAATAGTCACCGAAAACTATTTATATTTTAGTACACCAGAGAGAAGTATCCCGATGAATACAAACAAAAACAAAAGTTGCGTCATGTGTGGTTCTAGCTAATACGAGTGTGTGAACCCATTTCGTTTGGGGAGCTTTTGTTATTTCCTAGATTTTGGCAACTTCAACGCACATGCAAGTTTAATTCATAATTTTTTTAAAAAAAAAGTTAAGAACTTTTTTTTTTTAAATAATAACAATATGCACATTTTTGTTATTTAAATGTTCATCTAAAGTAATAACTTAAGGTTTTTGCATGATAATATATGTCCATAAATGGATGATTTTATACCAAGATTAATTAAGTAATGTTTATAAATATATATTATTTAAAGTTTTTGTGCAAATGTATACCAATACCACTAAAACACCCATCATGGTCATGGAACTTACTGTTGTAACTACTAATATTTTCATTATGACAACAAATTTTAAATATTTATTTTTTTCTTTTTGATTTGAAAATTATAGGAATGAAAAGATTAATTAACTTTTTTTATTAAGTGATTATGTAGTTCAGTTGCAATATCCTCATCACCTTTTGTTTTCCTTGATTATAGTTGGCAGATGTATGGTCATGTGGAGTTACACTTTACGTGATGTTGGTGGGAGCATACCCTTTTGAAGATCAAAATGACCCTAGGAATTTTAGGAAAACAATTCAGGTATGTGTATATATATATATATATATATATATCCCATTTTTCTTTCCTTAGTTGAAATATTATATCTTCCATCTTTTATATTTCAACCAAAAGAAAAAGTCTCCAAAAAAATTTTATTTTTTCCCTTATGCAGAGGATAATGGCTGTGCAGTACAAAATCCCAGACTATGTTCATGTGTCTCAAGAATGCAGACACCTTCTTTCACGAATATTTGTTGCAAATCCTTCCAGGGTAAAGCTTCATTTTGAAATTACAAGATTTTTTTTTTTTTTTTTGAAAAATATTTTTTAAGATTTAGTTATCATCAAAGCTTTAAATTTCTGATCTCATTCATTATGAGAGAGACATTTAAATTGAGTTAAGATCTAGAACATAGATTTAGAACATCAATATTAGTTAATTTACCATAAACAATTTGCATACCTCGTTTGAAATCTAAATTAGAGTTCATTAATTATGGTTTTCTGCAATAAAACTGGTTAAAAAATAGAATTAAAGACACGTAAAGAACTTAGTCTATTTATAGAAAATCAAATAGAGTTTTCATCGAAATCCCTAATAGAATGAGGCATATATATACCTTCAACTGCCTGACCATATGGGTCCATTAGAGAGGTGGATAGACTCATTAAACCAAGTGATCACATAAATATAAATTAGGTTAAATTGAATTTATTGTCTATTTTAGCAAAATAATTAATAAAAGTATTTCACATTAAAATTTTATTACAATGCAGTCGATAATTCAACTATAAAAAGTTATAACATCTTGACTTGTCGTATCCTCTAATAAGTTTCCATTTTTGTAATTTATGAACACAATAGATTAATTCATCAATGAATAATAAAATTGCATTTATTTTGGTGCAGAGAATTACAATTAAAGAGATCAAAAGCCATCCATGGTTCTTAAAGAATTTTCCGAAGGAGCTGACAGAGTCGAGCCAAGCTGTTTATTACCGGAAAGGCAACCCGAGCTTTTCTGGCCAAAGTGAGGAGGAGATTATGAAAATTGTGGCTGAGGCAAGAACTCGACCGCCATCTTCCGTGCCTATTAAGGGCTTCGGTTGGGGAGCAAATGATGAAGAGAATGAAGAAGAATTAGATGAAGAAGAAGTAGAAGAAGAAGATGAATATGACAAGAGGGTCAAAGAGGTTCAAGCAAGTGGGGAGTTCCAAATCAGTCAAGTGGTGTAGACAATAAAGACTGTTCATTAGTTAAACTGTTAGTTATGTGTATTAGAATAGGCAATAAAACCTGCTTATTATGCTTACAAATAAGTAGGTTTTAAAATTTGAATGGTGTGTATGTTTCCGTAAGAAAACCTAATGCAGATTAAATAAATTGAATTTTTTTAACATTTTTTTCAAATAAAATTAATAGTTTTTAATTGATGAACCGAATTTTACAATTCGATTCAATTCTATTCTCAATTTAAAATGTAGGGATTGCGATTTTCAATTTGGCGACTGTCTCTAATCAATTTAACTGTTTTCAACATGGTTTTAATGTTTCTTTTTCAATTGATTTAAAATTGGAATTGAAATTGAAATCAGGAGCTAGGTTTCTATTTAATTATGATTTCGATTTTCTTAAAACTAGAAGTAACATTGATTTTTGTTTTCATACTCAATCAGATTGGATATCCATTGGGTCGGGTAAAATTATTATGTCTACAGAGAATCCAACAAGCGATGATGCGTGAGCAATGGGACCAACTATGTCAATTTAACAGACGCCACAATTGTTATTAAAAAATTATTTTAATCTATTAATTATTAAAATTAAAAGAATTAGCAATTGTCAAAATTCAAGACTTTCTTTTGATAATTAAAACAAAATTTTAATAAATTTGCATTAACTGGTTTCCTAAATTATTTATCTTTTATAATTCAATATTTATGTTTAGTAAAAGAGAAAAGTAATTAATTAATTTATATAGCATGTAAATGAAAACCTAAAAATGATGTGATAAAATTTATTATCATAAATCATACAAAAATACCGGAAAATTTGGAGTGAATTTATCCATTTGCAGTGCAAAGATAATACGGTTGGAACTACTAAAGATACCAAACATGGGCATGAATGCCTAACCTTACAGAACAAGTATCATTTAGAGAACATTATACAAGTAATGTGTCAAAACCAGAGAATATTATTCAAATTAACAAAATAATTCTATAAAATATGATTTTCCTCATTTCGTACAGATTTTTTATCCAGACTGTACCTAAATAATATTACCCCAAATCCAATCTGCCAGGATTATGGACAATAATGCCTAAATATCCAGTATGCTCGTAGAGATGCCTCTGCAGTCTGTATTAGTGCATGAGGTTGACATTTCAGCAACAAAATTTACATTTGGTGTGTTTTATATATATACAGGCTATTTGTCAACGAAACAGTGGCAATATTCCCCATTGGTGCAAAAATCCCTCCCCAGTAGTGACTTCAAGAACCAGTAGAACAAGAACTGCCAGCATTGCAGCTCTTCCATTCCATGTTTCTGCACTTCTTGTCCAACCCCATTCCCACACAACCACAGGTGGTGGTAATTCCCTGCGCTTCGAATCATATGCGGCCAACAACTCCTCCACACTACCAAGCGGAACTAAAGACTGCATAGATTCGGAAACCACTAATCAGATATGCAGAGAAAAAAAAGCATTTCTAACATGATTTCGTCAAGATTAACGAGAGCAGGGAAAAAACACTATTATTTATAAGTTGGCCGAAGTGTACACTTCAGATGTATCAGAATAATAGTTTCAATCAGAAACAAACAGCTCCTAATCCACACTCCAACTAGAATGAGAAACCTCCTCCAATAATTTAGAAAACCCGTATCATGCAATTAGATTTCTTTCTATAACCAACTTCAGAAAAGCACATTAACTATTGCTCTGAGTATCATCAATGACTTCTGTTCTCTCCGTATTGAAAGCATAGGATATTCCCCTCCTACTATCTACAGTGACTTACCACTTGAAAAAGTAAAGTTGAGAGTATAGTAACAAACAGGCAGCCCGGAGAACAAAGAAGCAGAAAATTAGAGGAAAGAAGTACAGTAAGCACATTTCAAGTTCAGTATCAAACTACTTTTCTACATAGATAGTAGGGTGCTCTCTGTATAGGCACCACGCCAAACAAAAGCATGGAAATAAACAAAAAAGGGATGCATAAAATCCCTCTCTCTACTGATATGATGTCTGTATAGTTGGGTTTTCTATTCCTTTGCATAACTAGATGAGAATTAAGCTTCTTAATTATCTTCTTGCCCTTAACTACGTTGTCATACCTAGACCAGCCTGGTCCATCAGATGAGAAATGCAGGAATCACCAAGCAGGCTATATAGTCAAAGTGAAACCTATTGACTAAAGTCAAGACAATCAAGATTAGACTGGCTTGGACACATTTTATGCATTTCACCCAATTCCAGTTGAACCTTGATTTAATCCCAATAAAACTCTAATCCTTGACCCTCAAATGCTTTCTCAGCTGGTTTTGAAAACATTGGTCCCTCAATGTTCATGAATGAGTTGTAAATGCTCATTATTAAATTCTTTAACCGAAAGTTTTGATTAGTCTTTTCCAATAGTTGAATTCGAGCTTCAAATACACTTCATGAATTATATTAAAAGAACATATTTACAACTATGGATGCTCATATTTCAGTACCATTAAGGCTGAACAGAATTAGACTAGGCCCAAAAGTTACATGCAACCAAGAACAAGGAAAATAATAATTGAATAAAGAAGCACCTAGTACTAGTGTCACACCAGATTATTTGGCCAATAACAGTAGTAGAACACCATAAGAGTGGTCATGTATCTTTTTGCTTGATTTTACATAAGACTAAATATCTGCAATATGAGGAAAAAAATGTGCCATGCAGTACCTATTCAAGTCAAATAGTTGTGCAAGCAGTAATAACATAATAATAACTCAGGCAATGCTTGGGAAGAGAATTACCACCTATCCCATTCATAATTCCACAACTAGAAAATAGGCTAGATAAGGATTCTCAGGAAAATATCAGTGAAATTAATACATTTTCTTATTTTGTTAACTGAACTGCAAAATTGTATGAAGAATCTCTTGTTCATTTTTATCCCAATGAAATACATGTATGTCTGCACCCATACTCACATACAAGAGAGAGAGAGAGAGAGAGAGAGAGAGATGCATGATGAACAACAGACACATGTAGGTACAGCAAAATTTAACATGCATGAACATGCACACATCCATATGCCCTCACATAAAAAGCTTGTGTGTGCCTAGGCAGCAGGCACAAATAACATATTCTATAATGTCCCATGAGCATCAGAACTACATGGTGGTAACCCAAAAACAGCAAAATACTCATTTCAGTTGTAAAAATGCTATGAAAGCTAGCATGATTACCTGTCGAGCTTCAAGATTTGAAACTGCCATAGCCCCAACATATGGAAGAGACTCGATCACAGCATCTGCCAAATCTGAAATGAAGGTCGGCTCACATCCTAGTGCAGGGACACGTCCCCATTTTTCTATGCCAGACTTAAGAGCCAACTCTTTATACTCAACATCAATTTCTTCAAGAGTTTCAATATGCTCGCTAACAAAGCTGTGAATCAGACATCAAAGTTTAAGAAACTTGCTTCAGTTTCTATATGCTAAACCAACACATTGAGTTATCAATGAACTGACTTAAATAGAGGCATACAGTTATTTTCAATTAGAAAAAAAAAAAAAAAAAAAAAAAAAAAAAAAAAAAAAAAGAAGAGAACAAATCATCACATAAACATATGATCATTGACAAAATTAAATACCTAATTGGGACAGCAAGAAGATTCTTCACCCCTTTTCTGCCAAGATCAATAATTGTCTCATCAGTATAGGGCTTTAACCATTCCACAGGTCCAACTCTACTCTGTAAAAGTATTCAGATTGTATCAAGTGACTAATTACAGAAGTAACAGGAAAGACCCATGAGAAGAGAGAGGAAGGAGGAAAATATAGTGAAAAGCTTAGTGTCCATATGTTACCATTGTTGGGGAGGAAGGAGGAAAATACAGTGAAAAGCTTAGTGTCCACATGCTACCATCATTGGTAACTATATCACCATAATCTAACCAATTAAAGAAAAGCAAAAAAGGTCTCATTTTTTCAGAATTCGTCCTCAAAATTCAAAAATCAACTCAGCAAGATTTCAGATGCCATCATATGATGCCTCAGCCACATTACTTTTTTTTTTTATCATAGTGAATATCAAGGCTCATGAACTTCAAATTTATATTTTCAACCTGAACTACGATTCAGTTATGAAAACTCCATTCAAAACTCCTCCCCGAGTATGTCTTGTATCCCTTTCTCTATAATCTCTCAGTCTACATGATGTTTCCAGCACTTGGATATGGCAAGCATAGTTGCTCATATCCAAATAAAACATGTTCCTGGCACAATATAGACTGTTGAATATCCTGTTTTAGAAATTCAGCTTGTCCAACACTGCAAAAACAATTTTATATTTATATTTCCACACAAAGCCAGTTTCATAACTGAGCACTCCTCATATCAAGCCATGGTGGAATTGCTACAGAAGAAATGCTGTATGGTCTTACACTTCATGGTTAAATAAATCTTAAATGTATATATATGTGTGTACATGTGTGTCTGTGTTTTTTCTCTTAAGTTTCTGTTAATTAATGAAAGGTACTGCAATTTCCAAGATTTTATAAAGAATAGTTCGGTAATTTTAAGAGTGCATTGAACCCTCAATAAAAGAATAAACCTTAAATGTCTGCTTGATATAATTTGTTAATCATGATAACCCAATGTTAATCATGTCACTTATCTTGATATAATTTGTGTGACCTTTGTAACTTTAATTGCTTCGAGCAACTAACCATTAATTTGACTTTTGGATAAGCTGGGTATTTGGGCATATTAAGCTTGATGCTTATGCTTTGAGCAACTTATTTGGTAACCATTAATTTGACTTTTAGATAAGCTGGGTATTTGGGCATATTAAGCTTGAAGCACTAAGCTTGGCTTGAGTTTATTAAAATTTAATTGAGCTGAATTCCAGCTCACCAAAAATATTACGAGCCAAGCTTCAGCTTTTCCAAGTTGGGCCCAATTCAGCTGTATTTGCAACCTTAGGTATCTCATCATGAGCACAACCTGACAAATACCCTACTTCTATGGAGAAGCCTTATTGAGAAAAATATGAGAGATATCTAAAACCTTGTTTGGAAAAATAGCAGATGGGGAAGAATAAATAAGGGAAGAAAAAGGAGAGCAACTTTTGCGTAAAAGAAATATTAATACTTAATTTACAATTATATCTTACATGGATTAAGAAAAAATGAAAAGGAAAGATAGGCCAAAGATTGATGTATGGGTAATTTGACAATTGAAGCACTAAAACAATGCCCATTACCATGCTTTTCACACCCATTCAGGGGTTTGCCCAAAGTGGGACTTGGTGAAAATTTTCAGCCACTTTTTCCTTTACCCTGTTTCCCAAACTAGGGGTGTGCAAACTACTGACTGAACCGAACCGACTCATTTCGGTTCGGTTCAGTCAGCTATTCAAGAGAGATTTGGCTTGTCAGTCTATCCAAACAAGGATGAAAACCTTGCCCCTTTATCTACCCTAACTCTCATCCACTCCCTCACAAAGGGTAATATTCTTTAGTCCTAACCATTATAGCCTCATCAGTGGTTTGTATGCTATAAATGCTAATCATGTTAGTCTATTGGTCAATAAATATTGAGAAAATATTAGTCAATAGATATTTGTATGCTATAAATATTGAGAAAATATTAGTTAATAAATTAAATGTGAAAATCTGTGAATAAGATTATTGGGGCTTTACTACCTGATAGGCAAGAGTGAATGAATTAGTGATCTTTCTCTTCTCTAATTCTTCCATTATCAGATCCACACATTCCTCCATCTCTGCTTTGTAAGGATCACCAGCCTCTTCGACATATGCAAGTGGCACTCCATGAGCACTGAAAAATATCACAACCTACAGCAGAGATTCTCCATTATACACTGCCAGAAATAGCACGAAACAAAGCAATTTCAAAGCTTAAATCCTAAGCTTAAGAAAGAAAATATATTAAAGCACCAAGAAACAATTGAATAGGCATGATCAAAAAGAGCAAGGTGCCTTTAGGGTACTAAGACAAGTAATGCCTTAGGTGCTTCCTAAGTAAGACAAGGGACTATTTTTGACATCTAACCTAGAAGTAATTGAAGCATCAATCACTAAGCATAACAGTTCATCAATATTTTCATTCAAAAAGCAGAATCCAAGTTATCACATATGCATCATGATTAGAATACTGTTTTACTAACTTTTCTCGAGTGATATAACATTCTCTTGCTGTTCATTTCTACTAATCCACCTCCATTTCATCCTTTTCTGCTAGTATTTCGTGCTAAGAAAAGATAAGAAAAGGTATAGATCCTGCTCCTTTTCTTTTTACAATTGATATCTCATGCATAGGAACAACTGCCTCTCAAGCCCGTGTGAGCGAAGTTTTTAAACAGTAAAATAGAACATATAGGCATCAAGAGAACAAGGAGATCGCACTTGAATAAGTGCTAAACTAGGCAACCCAGATGAAGTTACATCACCTTAACTTAGATTAGATGCTTGGTATCAACCCAATCACATGCATGAGCACCTAAGCAGGCAGCCAGTTTACCTTTGACAGAACTGAGATCACACATGTATGTGCATATGTTATATACAGTATATTGTTCAATTATCAGTGACATTTAACTTATTCTGTCCAATGAGAAAACTTAGTCCTTCATACCTTTTATCCTGCAAATTCACCTTAGTTTAAATTACCAGCTAAAAGTTAAATTCAATTCATTTTATGAATACATTAAGTTAAAAATTATTACCATCTAAACAGTTTTAAAGACTACCAAACCGATTTGAGTAATATATAGTAAATTTGTTACATAGAGTCCAATAATCTAATGAGTATCTAGACCACGCCCATTTCCAAATCTTCACAAGTTTCTCCCACTAATTTGCATTTTATCATGTTCGACATTCATATACAAGTCTCAGTATCCTTATCTGACATAAATACTTCAGTAAACTAAAGAGACTACGCAACCATAAGCATTTGCGTTTACTAAGCAGAGGAGTTAGGTAATGTGCAACAGTTGTTAGAACGATTATAATGCCTATAATGCAAGGACTAGTGCAAATTTTCAGCGATAAAAGAAATAAAACAGTAGAGAACAAACAAGAATAGGACTAGAAGCAAAGCATACAGCTCCTACAGGAAATCAACCTAGGTAGGGCAGCAAGGTAAAATGTAGGCTCTCAACAAGCTCTGAGGCCCAAGATTATCATCTTCTTGTGGTGCTTTAATAAGCTACTTATTCACTCAACTCTTTTCTGTTTCCTTTGACAAGGGATATAAGAAGAAAGAGCCAATGATGCAAGGGAAAAAAAGAAAAGAAACCTATCCTAGTCCATTTTCAACTTCAGAAGTAATATGAGAACACCCCATGAGCATTGTCTTCGGTAGTTTTTCTTCAATAAGCCACTTATTCACTTTTGCTTTTCTCGTCTTTTCATTTACTTACACAACGCATAATTACGAGTGAAGTGGAGGAAAAGAGATCATTTCTTATCTTGTTTAGCATCTTATTTTCTCAAGAAGGGGAAGGGAAAGGGGAAGGAAGTTTAATCATTCCGCTTCAAGGAGTTGAAATTTATTACACTGAAATTCAGGGTTTAAACAAAAATATTTTCATTTGTATCACTATAATCCTATTCCCTTCCTTCCCCCCTCATCCAAACAAAATAAAATTAGTTCTTATTCTTTGCTTTATGATTATTATTTTTTAATTATACAAAAATTTTAAATATTTCCCATCCCTTCCTCTCCTCTCCTCTCCCTTTCCTTCCTTTTAAAAATCTAACCTTCCCTTCCCTCACTTCCTTTCCCTTTGCTTTCTTGTTATTCAAATAAAAAGAAAGGGACAGCAGCCCAACATGGAACTTTTTCTCAGCTCTGAGGAAGAGAAAAAGAAAGCAATAAAGGATCTACAGAAGCAGATTTAATAAACAAGATGATATGAATGCACTCAAAGAGGCAGTACCTTCTCAGGACAGTCAAATTTTTCTAATTCCTTTTCAATTAGATCTGCCATGGCTTTTATGTATCCTTCACGCTGGTACCAGGATGGTATCACAGTGTGCTGCATGTTGACAAGATATTCATCTTCCCTGGTGAACCGTCAGAAAATGTTAAATTCCAAGAATTTTCAAAACCTCATATACTTTAATATTGCATGCGCTTTATTCCCACCGAAATATACTCTCCAAGAGACGAAGGCTAGAACCACTAGTTGATATTGAGAACTGTGGATAAAGAGGAAGAACAACAAGCTTTCTGATTCCATCTCTTTTTATCTAACAACCAAACAGAAACTCAGTAATTAGATTCATAAATCTTCATTCAAACTCCGAGTTAAGGTATTGACAGATGGAGCAATTGAAAGCTTTTTTATTGCTAATGCAACCTAATGCATAACAACACAAATTAATTTTTTACTGATAAAATAACTAATAAAGGAGAAATAACGAAAAGAAGCCACGAAATTCATTCATAACCGTAAATGCAACCTGATGCAAAATTCAATTAAATAACACAAGCATGTGTTATATCCAAAGAAATGCCAAAAATTTGAACATGGAAGAATGCCAGACACAAGCCACTTTTTGTAAGTTGAAAAACTTTTTTCTGCAGAAACAATGGGCTTAGAAAATTGAGTGCAGCACATAAATCAATTTCTAAATCCATTTAAGTTAAAGTAATGGTTCAGAGTTTTCTAACAATTAAACAGCAAGAAAACATGTTGTATGGTGAATTTCAAACCTGTTTCAAGCATCGACGTTAATGTAACAGCAGTTGATTCATGGCAATAAGTTTCAAGGGAAAAATTAATTCATCTTGACAAAGGATGGTAATTATGTAAGCCACTTTTAGTAGAGTAGTAGAGGTCCAAACTAAGTTATGGCAACACTTCAATTCACTCTTATGTATCCTTCTATAACACTTATTAGAAAAGGGAATGGGTATTTGAGATTGCCACCTAGAAAAAGTCATGGGAATTTGAGTATGATACTCCGAGTTACAAGGTAAATCAGACATAATTTGAGCCTACCCATAACAGAAATGTGGCTATGTATCCAACATGAGTACCCAAGTTTGAGTATCATAGAGTAAGTGGCATGAAAAAAAAGTTTATCCATAGTTTCAGAGCAGATGGATAGCACCCAAGATCATTTAAAAGAATTTCTGACATTATTTATCCAATCTGCTGTGGTAGTAAAGCTACACGTAGAGATATGATAGATAATATCATAAGTACCGGCGTGTTATATATTAGAAAGACACTTCATCACTATTATATTTATTCATATATTTGCAATGATAAAGAGAACCTTTGAAATATCACATGCAACATAAGCAACAACAGAATAACAGAACCACAAAATCACCATTTAAATCTCTTCATGAGAGAATTGAGTGTTACCAGTAAATATCAGAATTTAAACTGATGCCAAATGGATACCTGTTCAATGGCTTCTTCAGTAAATGGATGCCAATAACGCATACCAACATACACCTTCGCTGGGACATTCTTTTCCCAAAGGGACTTCCTCAACTCCTCAGCCTGGGTGAAAAAGGAGAAATTTTTAGGGAAACTTTTGTGTATGAATCGGTAAGCCTTCCGACCAGCAAATGCAATATACTTATGTTTATTACATAGGCTCAATACACAATTCACCCAAGTAAGATCTTGTGGCACCCTCAACTTTCATTTTAACCTATTAAATACTTCAACTTATAAAATTTCACATATTAAACGCTTTAATTGACCTAATGAGTACCTCCAACTTATAAAATTAGATCAATTAAGCACTTATCGGATAGTTGAAAATTGTGAACATTATAATTCCAAAAATTGTACTAACCACATATTAAATCAATATTTTACATATAAAAGTTCAAAAAACCTTACTACAAAAAGTGAAGTTCAAGATGCCACAAGGTCGATTTTAAAGTTCAGGGTGCCACAAGGTTTTTCGATTATACCTTAGGGATTAAATTACTATTTGGCCTTGATACGTATGAACATCCAAATAATTGAATAACAATTTAAGCAGAAAAACGAAAACACATGCCTGTGCATCAGTTATCTGCCGCAGAGGCGAACCACCACCAATTGAAGCATAACCTTCTTTGCTCTTGGGTGCCCTTACAGTAGATATGAATTTTGCCAACGGCTTTTGTAGAAACCGAAACAACCTTGGCAGCCTTATAATGTCCTGAGGTATTAGGTGAAAAATAGACAAAATGAAATCTGAAGCTCATGAAAACAGACAAAAGGGTATGCATTTTGTATACGTATATTCTGCTAAAACATGTCTCTAAAGTCCATTTACAAAACCCATGTGCCAAATACGAAATTAAATTACAGAACTGGTTCTAAAAACAAATGCAAAAGCAAGAGCATTTTTACCGGATCAGCGAAAAGGTTGAAGAGGAAAGGCTGCACATCTTCGAGAGTCTCAGGACCTCCAAGATTAAGCAACAAAACTCCAATCTTCTCATCACCAATAAGAGGTGAAGTAGACACATTTTGAGATTTAGAAGTCACTACCGCTCCCAAAGGCAACATACATTTGCTCGGCTGTAGCTTAGACCATCCCAAAGGATTATTACTATTATTATTACATTTTGAGAGATTAGAGAAACAACAAATCCTTTGAGAGGTGCGAACTGCCTGCGGCAACAGCCTATGGAAAGGAAATAACAAACAGAATAAATTTCGAAAGATTTAGATATTACTCTTTCAGAATAAAAAGATCAAAGACATCAGAAACTTACAGGGGAAACTTAGAATTGCGAGAAGCAGAAGGAGTTGGTGTAACGTTAATTGCTCCAATATTCATTTGGGTTTTGATTGTTTGAGACTGTTCTACGGAAAATTTAAGACAGAGACAACCAGCAACTTCTTTTTTCAAATACAAACCTTAAAAAGTTCCCTTTTTCTTCTTCTTTAGTTGCTTTTCTTGTTTCCAATTTGAGAACCAAAAAAAGAATCAGAATGAACTAGCAGATTAACTTAGTTTTGTAATGAAATAGAAATGGAATTCGAGGGAGAAGAAGGTCTTCTCTTCTGCCTTTGTTTTGATGAGAAAGAGAACGCAGTAGCTAGTAGAGTAGAATGTTTCCTCCTCACATTTGGGTAAAATAGTGACTGTGTGGAGCGGAGAGCGACTTATTAGTTATCACAAACTGAGAAAGACAACCATTTATTACTCCCTTTATTCATATCTCCTCTGTGGCAAATATCATTCATTTCTTTCCTCGTTTACTGTCCACCCTTCTTCCAATTTTGTAAGGATAAAAAATATATAAACATAGAAGACAATTGGGCCTGTTTTCCGCTTACCATTTTCGACTGGTTAATAGGAAACGCAGTGGCAACAAGGAGTGGCTTCTAACTTAAGCCATTTAAAAAAAAATTCATTTCTTTTAAGAATTATATTTTGAAATATTAATTATTACTGATATATTCATATTATTTAATGATTAACAATATTATTCTCATAAAAAATAACTTTATAACAATTTAATAAAGGAAAAAAAATGTTCAAATCCATGAGGATTGACCTAATTAACTACTTCCATAATATAATCCTTCCATAAACAATGAGCCTAGTTTTTTGTCAGTCAAACAGATAAAGTGCAGTCAAAAGTTAGAGATAAAAATTAAAAAAAAAATGTCCTCAATGACAAACAATACTAAAATCAAGTTTAATATGATCATCAAAATAAGGCTGCACGTCCGAGGAGTTGGCTCGGGTTGATTGATTTAAAATACTTGTCCCATATATGCAAATCAATGATTTTCGATCCGATCCAACTCAACCCATTAAACGCGTGAATCCATCAGTTATAAATGGTTGGATTGGATACGGATTTAACGTAAATTTATGGGTCAAATAAATAATAATATTATTATTATTATTTTTAAGTAAAATATAACACTTTAAGAGGATTAGTAAAAAAATTAAATATACTTAAAATATTAATAACAATAATTTTCACAAAATACAAGTATATTTCAATGATAATATTAAAAATTAAATTTCTTATTGTATTCATTTTTATAATCATCATAATCATAATCAACAATGAAAAATTAAATTTCTTAAAAAAAAGGCACTAAAATAAAAAATAAAAAAAACTCAGTAACATAATTATATAATATGTTTAATTTAAATTGCAATCTACACTATATACAAAAGTGGGAATAGAGGAAATAATGAGATTTTCGATAGCGCTCTTAATGAAATTAAGGATATCATAAAATAACATTTGTAATACCCAATTAGAAAATTACATTTTATTAGAATATATTCATAAAAATTATTTTTTAAGCCAATCATGTGTTGTCTGATTGCCTTCTCACTTATGCGGAGAGTGAGAGGTCTCGAGTTTGAATCCTCTCGATCACAAGTGTTTTCACCAATTTGGTGAGTAAAGGGTTATTTTTTGTTGTGTAGCATAGCAGTGTTATTTCGTCGCATTAGGCCTCCTAATGAATTAAAAAAATAATTTTTAAATAAGCATATATAGATAATTAAGCATTTAAAAGTTTAAATTTTATCTTTACTAAATTTATTTTTTAATAAATATATATGATAATGAGACTTTTGAAAATAATAGTCTTTTGTATTACGTGTGTTGCACGTTGACTATACTCGTTATATATTCATTTTTTATCTATATAATAGTAAAGCATAAGTTTTATTTAGATTAAAATAAATACAAGAGGTTAATTTGTATTATACTTTGAGTTACAAACTACTTCCAAGGCTACTTTGGATGTACTTAATTCTATTTTTATATAATAAAATTGTCTGAGAATAAAGTTCAATCCAATCCCTCAACATAATCTTTTAGTCCCTAATTTATAAGCGATGATTTTTAAAATCCTAATAGATACTCAAAAAGAAAATTAAGTCATTATTCAATCTTCAACTCTTGCCCGTAATGTAACGCCCCAAAATTTTCGAATCTTAAAATAATATTATTTTATCGGGTCATGAATGGTGCTACAGAAAGGGAAATAATATTTTATTTATATCTGAGGAAGATATTGAGTATGAATAACTATGAATGGGTAGTGATTTACCAATCTATGAATAATACCACCGGTCTGTGAATAATACTACCGGTCCGGAAGTCGGTATTATTTTGGTCCGGAAAAATTACTATATATGTTTTATATTTTCTTTAATATTTTTGGAGTATGTATGCAGGATTTTTATGGGTAGAAAGCAAGTAATGAATATTTTTGGAGAATTTAGATAATTAGTGAATAGTGAATTATGATGCTTTATTAATTTAGGAAATTTGAGGAATAATTTTTATGGAGTAATTTGAGAAATTTGTGGAGATAAATAATATTGTGAAGGAATTGAATTGGAGAATATTTTTAGCCATTAGATGAGCTTAATCTTAGCCATCCAATTATGGGGAAAAGACCAAAATACCCTTTGATCACTTTATAAGGTCAACTCCAATTATTGAGCCACCACTTTTTCTCTTCTTCTTCTTCTCTTCAAATTAAACCCACCCAACTTGATTTAAGTAATTAATCTTAGAGAGTTAAGCTTGAGAAGTGATTTGTGGTGATTATTTTCAAGAAATTTGGAGATTCTCTACTTAAGCCAAAGGTTGGGGAAACCTCTACCATGGAGTAAAGGCAAAGTTAGAGCTTAGAAAGCTTTAATTTAAGCTTGCTAAAGCTTATTTTTAAGGTTAGTGTTCATAAACACACTTACCTTACTTAAATTTTTGATTTTGTGCATTTATGCTATCATACATGTATTTTGGGATTTTATATGAAATGATTGATTTGTTGAACTTTGGTTGCAATAACATGCTCTTGGGTGATGTTTGATGAGTATTTAGTATGTGGTAGAAATCTCTACCTTGTATCTTTATTGTTCATGTTCTTTTCATGGTTGAAGAAAGCTGAATTTGGGAAACAGTGTTATTGGGTGAGATTAAGGACTAGTTTTCGACCATTTCTATTTTCCATTTGTGTCTGATCCTTCATGAAAGTTGTAGGTATACTTCTTAGCTTTCCAACCCATCCTCTTGTGTCCAATTTGGAGATACATAGCTCAACTTATGGCTGAAATACCTAAACTGACTCTGTTATGTCGGGCCACAAGCATCACTGAATTGAGTGCCCATTTTGACCACTATAATGGCAAGATTTGGCTCTGAGGTCTTCATGAAAGTTGTTTCCCTGTATCTTGAGACTTTCATGGTTCTGGATTGGTTTAATTTGAGTGTTTGGTTAAGTAGGAATTCAATAAACATTGGACTTAGTTCTGCTGAATCGAGTCTGGACTGTTGCTCTGTGTTCCTAGCTTCTGTTTACCACCTTACACATTGATCTGGGCTGTGGTCCCTTCATAACATTAGAATTTTATCTTAGCTTTCTAATGAATCTAATTTCATTCAATTTGGAGACCTATAACTCAAGTTATGTCTTAAAAATACAGCAAAGGTAAAGGATATTTTAATGCTGGAAATTTCCTATGCCTAGACTCATAGGTTTATTTGGATAAATGTATGTATGAATCATGTGTGATGAGGTTCTCTTAATTATTTGTATGTTTGGGGATTGATTTGACAAAAATAAGATATAAGGTTGAAAAGTGGTATTGTGGATATGTTTAAATGGATATAAATGGGAAAAATTGTTGGAAATTTTGGGATAAAGTGTGGAATTAGTTTAGATAATGCATGATGAGGATAGAAATGGATACCTTGGTGCATAAGAGTTATGTTAGTATGCTTGGTTGGAGAAGGAAATTCCTCCCCTTGGTTTTCATTAAGAGGCCAAACCACTCTAGGGTGGTAAGGCTTACTTAATTATTTTTTTTGTATAGTATAAGTATGACATAAGTATGATTTTATATGATAAGAAGTTTCTTATGATAAATTTCTAAGAAAGTTTTAAAAGAAAAGGAATTTATGAGAAATTTTCCTATATTAAGTATATATATCTATATATATTTTTTCAATATTTCCGTTGAAGAATGCGGTAATTTTTGTAAATTGTAAGTTGAGAAATTTGAAATGATGGGTATTAAGTAATGAAGAGGTTTTGATTAAGAATTATTGCTTTTATGAAAGAATGATTTTGATTTGGGCTCTATTATGCATGATTGAAATGTGGTATGATGAGATTGATTTTGTTATATGAAGCTATGATCATATGCTAAGGTTATCAGCCCTTATAAATAGGCGGACGCGCTTATTTGTGTGATGGGCTCTACTATGCATGATTGAAACGTGATATGATGAGATTGATTTTGTTATGTGAAGCTATGATCATATGCTAGGGTTATCAGCCCTTATAAATAGGCAGACGCGCTTATTTGTGTGATGGGGTGGTGCTTTCATAGGCTACGATTGTGTGATGGGGTGGTGCTTTCATAGGCCACGATTGTGTGATGGGGGTAGTGTTTTCATAGGCCACGAGTATGTGATGGGGTGGCGCTAACATAGGCCACGATCAAATCTGCTTATGTTCATTCTGCATGAGTACGAGCCTTAACGAAAAATGAAATTTTATTTTTGCTAGAAAAGAATGAAGACATATTTGTATTTATAATCGTCTTATTGCTTTCAAAGTATTTGAATTGAACGAATGAGATTATATTATTTTATTAAACCTTACTTTGGAAATCAATGATTATGTTATCAAATGAATTTTCAAAGCATAATGATTATGTTATCAAATGAATTTTCAAAGCATAATATTCTGGTACATGGTTTTAAACATAAATAGTATATGTATTGGCATAATAAATGTGCAAGTAATGAATTTATGAGTTGAAAGAATTAAATTCTTTATGTTGTTAATTAATAGTTTATTTGATATTTCTTTTGCTATAAATGTAAATGTCTATTGAAATTTAATGATTTTATGTAATTTGTGTTTTAAGTAAGTTGTCATCGCAACTTTAGTAAGTATGTGAATTATGAGCACCACTGAGTTTTATACTCAGCGCGTTGATTTTTATCACGCGCAGGTTAAAGACTGTGGTTACTGCTCGAAGACTAGAAGAGTAGCAACATAGCAGAAGTGACTATTGTGGTAGTAGTAGATTGAGATTTATGTAATTAAGAATTATGACATGTATAAGTATTATATTTTCGGAGGTTGTATTATTTGAATTATAACTTAAGCATGTAATTAGCACTTATGTTGATGTATATATTTGGAGATAAGCATGAGATTCATTAAATGATTGAATAAAAAATATTTCAAGAGAGTTGGTATGATTAGTTTATTAAGACTTGATATATATACTGAATGCAATTAATTGATGAATATTAAAATGCTATTGAGGATTTATATAGTTATGAAAATATAGAAGTGCTGTTGTGTTATGATGATTATTTGGAGATGTTGGGAGTTTGGAGTTTAATTGGGAGTGTTTTGTATTCACATGTTTGGCGAGCTCAGTTTTTAAAGAGAACTTCTTACGGTATTTCTGTAGGATTTTTCCCAATCTATTTAAAAAAAAAAAAAAAAGAGATGGAGGCGAGATGAAATGATTATCTAATAAAAAAAAAAACATATTACTCGCTAAACTTGTGAATATTCAATTACTTCTAATTCATAATCTAATTTTATGATTTGTATGTTAAGTTAAGATGGTGTCTCCAACACCGAATGTAGCATCCGTCGTCGGGTCTCACGGGACTGGGCGGAGGGTGTTACACGTAATCTCAAATCAATAAAAATATATACAACTATAATGAAAAATAATAATAAATTATTTTTTACTACTAGGTAAAGAAAAGAAATGAGGGAATGATTTGAATTAATAATGGAAATCACTTTAGATATGGTGGTAATATTATTTACTCAGTGTATTAGAGAAAAGAATATATGCATATACACACAAATTCTTGAAACCAAAAAGTGAGCCAAACAGAAGTATATAGTTCTAGTTTTTTTTTTTTTTAAATTTTTCTAAACATTATTTTCTTTTAAATCAAATAGATTTAAGATATAAAAGAAAAAAATCAAGAAAATTAAAAATGCTTAATCATCTATTTATCGTAAGGGGATATAAATCTCTTACTAAATTAAAATGAAAATATTTATAAATTATTCAGTAATGAAAAAGAAAATAAAAAATTATTATTAAGAATAAAACTCTTTCAAAACTCACCTAACAAAAAAAAAAAAACTTTAATGTATATAGATATATGAATATATCAATAAAATATCATATATATTTTTAAATTAAAATTTCTTCTTGTTTTATCTCTCCTAAATAAAATTATATATATTCTATTTAAAATTTTATTTTTAAAAAAATACATCTAATCAATTCATACAAATATTAAAAATATATATATTTTCTTTCTTTTTTATCTATATCCTAAAAGAATTAAATATTTAATAAATAAAATATAAAAATATCTTCAAATGTCTCACTATTATATATATTTATTAAAAAATAAATTTAGTAAAGATAAAATTCAAATTTTTAAATGTTTAATTATCTATATGTATTTATTTTAAAAATAAAAAATTTTAATTCATTAGGAGGCCTAATTGGCAGAAATAACACTGTGGTACTACACAACAAGTAATAACCCTCCATTCACTAAATTGGTGAAAAGACTTGTGGTTGAGAGGATTCAAACTCAAGACCTCTCACTCCTCATATAAGTGAGAAGACAACCAAACCACACATGATTAGTTTAAAAAATAATTTTTATAAATATATTATAATAAAATATAATTTTCTAATTGGCTATGACTAAAGTTTTTTTAGAATATTTTAAATTTCATTAAGGACGCTATCGAAAATTCCATTATTCCCTCCCTATTCCCACTTTTTTATATATAGTATAAATCTTTATATTTTATTTATTAAATATTTAATTCTTTTAGGATATAGATAAAAAAAAGAAAATATATTCTTGTTCTTAATATTCTTTTTCTCTTTATGTTTGTATGATTTGATTGGATGTATTCTTTTAAAAATAAATTTTCAAATAGAATATATATAATGTTTTATTTAGGAGAGATAAAAAAAAAGAAAAATGTTTCAAAATAAAATATATATATATAATATTTTATTTAGGAGAGATAAAATAAAAGAAAAAAGTATATTATTTTAATTAATTTTTTTTCTTTATGCTTGTAAGATTTGATTGGATATATTTTTTAAAAAGTAAATTTTCAAATAGAATTTTTACAAAATTAAACCTAGGATGGTAAATAATTGAAAATTTTAATTTAAAAAGTATATATCGTATTTTATTTGTATATTTATATATCTATATATATTGAAACATGTTTTTTTTTAGGTGAGTTTTGAAAGAGGTTTTTTCTTAATAATAATTTTTTATTTTCTTTTTCATTAGTGAATCATTTGTAACTACTATTATTTTAATTTAGTAAAAGATTTATATTCTCTTGGGTCTATTGATAATTAAACATTTTTAATTTTCTTTTTTTTTCTCTTATTTCCTAAATCTATTTGATTTAAAAGAAAATAATGTTTAGGAAACTAAAAAAAAAAACTAGAACTATATAGTTATGCTCAAGTCACTTTTTAGAGTTTCAAAAATTTGTGTGTTTGTACATATATTCCTTCCTCTGATACACTAGATAAATAACATTGTCATCGTAACCAAAGTTATTCGATTATTAATTTAAATCATCCTCTCAATTTTTTTTAGCTAGTAGTAAAAAATAATTTATTATTATTTTTCATTATAGTTGTATATAGATATTGATTTGGGTTGAGAGCAAGCGTTGGAGATTGAGTGATGGCTTAATTTTCTTTTTAGGCACCTGTTAGGATTTTAAAAATCTACATTTTAAATTAAGGACTAAAAGATTAGGTCTAGGGACTTGGTTGAACTTTATTTTGAGACCACCTCATTATATAAAAATAGAATTAAGTACATAAGAAGTAACATTGCAAATAGTTTATATGGTAAAGTATAATACAAATTAACCACTTGTATTTATTTTAATCTAAACAAAATTTATCCTTTAATATTATATATATAATGAAATAAGTATATAACGAGTATAGTCAATATCCAACGTGTGTCATACAAAAGACTAGTATACTCCAAAAGCAAAGATAATATCTACTAAATATGAAAATAATTTAGTATTTATATTTAAAATTGCAAATCAAATCAACTAAATAATTTATAATTTATTTATGGGTTAGATCGGGTCTGCGAGTTTATCTAGTGAACCCGTGATCCAACTCAACACGTGAATTATAAAGATGCTCCGTCCAACCCAACACATTATATCTTCAAATCCGCCAGGTTGGGTTGGATTGAGTTAGGTCGTTCGGGTTGGATCGAATTATAACGGATCATGTGCAGTCCTAATCAAAAGCAAAAACAAGCGAACATCATGCAATACCACTTGCAACATTCCATTTTCAGAACATAAATTTGTAAAAAAAAAAAGACCAAATGCTTAATTTTACCCTTAAACTATCATCGTTTCTTCTAATGGCCCCTTGAATTTTGCTAAGTTCTATCGTGATCCTATATTAACAAATCATTCAATAGCCATGTCTCTCGCCACTTAGGATAAGAAGAGCGTACATTTAATCGTGTTTGGGAGACTAAGGACTGATTTTCTCGGCTAATAAGTGTCCAACGTGGCATGATTAACGGTTGTTATAATCAAAATAGCTTAAAGAGCTAATTCTTTACCAATTTCTCTCTCTTCAAACTTAACCTCAGGAACGACGTCCATCGCTCTCCCTCTCTCAATTGATTTTGTTTCTCCAGCTAGAATCGATTTGAAAATGGCTACATATGTGAAGGAATTAAGAAGCTTGACCAATTGTCGGCAACTGATTATGGTAAGTCATGCTTTTGTGTTTTCGGTTCAAGTTCTATTAGAAAGATAAGCAAAAAGCATCAATATTAGAAATAGGAAATTTCAGAGAAAGTAGAGACTAAAAAAGACAGATGAAAAAGAAGAAGAAATTAGGAAGTTGCTAGTTGAAGAAGCCAAAACTAACGGAGAGTCTCAACTTACGTCAAATTGTAGGTTCTCATCTCTTTTGGACTCTAAATATTGTGATTTTCTTCTCTCATGTTTTTTTTTTTTTTAATTTTTCTATTTCCTTCTCTTAATTAATTTTATGAGTTAAAGATTATAAAGTATGGTTTGGATTATGATGTTTATATAAATAAGGATTTTGGTTCACGTTTATGATTCTTGCAGCAAAAGATTTCTAATGCATGGAAGATGTTTGATGAAATGTGTGAAAGAACCAACAGTAAAAGGAGGAAACTTTTTTTACAGTTAGTATTTTTCTCCTATCTGGATTATAATTCAATACACGTGTAATTATTTAGTCCATATCAACACGTGTGCATTTCACTTCTTTTTTGCACTTTGGCGAGCGACATGTATTCAATTAAAATTTTAAAAATTAAATGAAGTGCATTATCCAGAAAAATCAACCATATATAAATAATAACATCTAAAATATCATATTCAGATACACATACATATAGAGTAAATCTAAAGCTGAGATGCTTTTTTATCCTAATCTCTAAATAAAGATCAACATGAAATAGAGTATCTGAACCAGATTAGTTTGTGAGAAAAAGAAGTGGCGTGCATTAACACACAATTAAAAGATCTCTCCTTCAGATGGCTTCACTTGTTTGCCTCCTTTCCCTTCCAATAGCCTCCTCTTAATAGTATCATCCAAGACTCCCTTATCCATCATCTCTTCTATTATCATCATCTTTATTTTCTAATCTCCAAATCTAAAAGGATTAATTACTACTGACGAAAAAAATAGGAAAAAAAATATTTGGGTAGCAATAGAGAAAATCTAGAAATAATTGTGGAGCAATTTTGAAAAATAAGGATAAATTCAAATTTAGTGTTTGAACTTTTCAACTTTTTGCAATCTAGTGTCTCTACGAAAAACTTTTACCATTTAAGATTTAATCTTTTTAAAACTTGCAATCAGGTGTCTATTGCTGAATTAACATCGGAAATATAACTCAGTTAACCCTGAGTTCCAATTAAATCTAGTCATATGTTACATAGTGTGAACAAGTGTTTTCCACATTTTTATATTGAATAAAATTGTCAAAAAAGGAGCGGTTCAAACCCATAGACAATCGGTCAAAAAAATAAAAAAATCAATGCAAAACGTACAAAAAAATCATTTTGATTCAGCCATAATTCTCTCCAATATATAGTTTTTAAGACAAGGCTAATACCATTAAAAACTAGACTGAAAGAGCTTTCTAACAGTACTTTACAAGCTAAAATCGGAGTTGAAATGGACCTTGAACCGGTTAAACTAGCCACAAAAGGTCAAACTAGACCAAAACTACAATGCTGGAAGAGCGAGCCAGGCCTAGCCGTTGGCCAGCACTGGCCAGCCACTGGCTAGGGTCGGTGAGTCGAACCAGCCGCTGGCCAACTTCGGCAGCTAGGCCAGCCCACCAGCATTGCAGCTTTACCCCCCAATCCCACATTGCTCAATTTTGACGCCCCAACTACCTCCTAAGACTATAAATACCCCCCCAAAACCTCATTCAACACACAAAAACTTGCAGAAAAAAGACTGGGAGTAATATAAGTAACCTATTTAAAAGTTTTTGCTCCTACAAGTTCTTTAGTTAACTATGGATTTTCACTTAAGTGAAAAATCATAATAGTTTAAGGGTTAGATTAGCCCCACATTCCTTTTAATGTTAATGCTTTAATTTAATTAGGTTAGATTTAATATTGAATTAGGTTAGTTTAATTAAATGCCTAGTTTAGTTTAATTTAATTTAATGCCTAATTAGAATTCATTAAATTTAATATTTAATTACCTTAGATTTAAAGGCATGATTTATTTTAGTTTAATATTTAATTTAATAAATTGCATGATCACTTAGAATTAATTAGTTAGACTAGAATTAATTAATTAAATAGCTAATTTTAATTAATTGCATAGGATTAATTAAATTAATTTAGTACTTTAAGTTATACAATTGCATGATCACTTAGAATTATCCAATTCGCATAAAAGCAATTAATTAGGCTCAATTAAATGCTTAATTACCTTAGAATAAATTAAATGCATGATTATGATTAGATTAAGACATGATTAATTTATGACCTAATCAATTACATAATTAACTTAGATTTAAATAAGTTGTATGAACACTTAGCTTAGGATTAGTTGAATGTTTATTTTTAGTCTAGAAAATAAATAGTTAAGACTTTTTTGAATTCAATTAAATGCATATCTAATTTAGTTTAAATGTTTTAATAGTTAGAATGCTTAAGTTAGTCTTTTAATCACCTACCTTAGGCTATAAATTTTGAATTATTTTTCTTGAATTTAAACATCATTTCTTTACACCTAGCAAATAAATTAGGAATCACACTTGTGCCTTATCACTTAATTGAGATGACCTTGAGCACTTCATATTTATTTTTATTTTAATGACTTCAATATGAGACTCTAAGCTTTTGAATGGTATGAATATGACTTAGATGAATAGATAGGATTCCTTGTTTTCTTTGCTTCGTTATGCACACCGCTTTATCTCTTTCTTCTTGAAACTTTTGACAGTAAAACGCCAAATGAACTATTTTCACACTAAATAGGCGACTAAAACTTCTTTTTCAAAACCTTTGGCGACTAAAGCCAAATGAATCATTTCCAATCAAATGGCGACTAAAGCCATCTTTTTTAACCAACTAGCAACTAAAGCTACTTTTTAATCAACTTGGCAACTAAAGTCACTTTTCAATTAACTTAGCAACTAAAGTCACTTTTTTTCAATCAAAAGCTACTTTTCCAATCAATCGGCGACTAAAGCCACATTTTCTCAAAACTCAGGAAATAGGCCACATTTTTTAACTAATTGGTGACTAAAGTCACATTTTTATAAATTTGGCGATTTAAGCCACTGTTTTCAAATCGAATCACACTGTTTCACTCAAAATGACGACTAAAGCCAACTTTTGACAAAACACACACATGCACACTTTTCATAATTAAAGTCCCCATTTTACGATGGGAAGAACTGCTTGATTCTGATTCCTATTCAATGAGATAAGCAACAGACTCGACTACTAAAACTCGAGTTGCGAACCAAAAATCCACAAAAATCCTTTTTTTCCCTTTCTATTTCGTGCTTCATTCGGATTTTTTTGTTTATTTCAATTAAGAGGCTTGTGATTGTCCTAGAATCCCCATGAGGGGCTAGAGGCAATACTCCTATAAATGCTTTGCTTTTTCTTTATTTGCTCTTGTGAATGTTCGCTTTATTTTCAATTTGGGGAAACATGTGGTCATCCTAGAATCCCCTTAAAAGGGTTAGAGATAACATTCCCTTTTAATTAGCTCTATTCATTTAAATGTTTCCTTTTAATCTTTTTATTGGGAGATGTGTGGTCATTCTAAAATACTCTAAAAGTGGCTAGAAATGACACTCCTTTTTTTATTCTTTTCATTGCTTTATTTATCGATTTGTTTGTGGCTTACTTTAAATTGTTTTCTTATCATTGCCATGCATTTATCCATCTTCAAATTGTTTCTCATTTGAAGAAGCATTAACACTTAGGCCGATTTATCGATTGTTTTAAACCAAAAACCTAGTCCCCGAATCCTCATCGGTTTCGATGATTAGTGCATTTTATCCATTTGGACTAATGTCCGGAGTCAAACTTAGGGTTTTTCTTAGATTTTATCCTCAAAAATAAAAAATGTAAGTGGCGACTCCTTTTCAAAGAAAGCAATCAGATTAAGTAGGCTTTCACACCGTGAACGTAACTCAATATGAGCGTTATAATTCCTTTTTAGTAGGTTGGACAAAGCGCTTGGGTCGGGGCTTCACACATGGCATAATACATCATCACTGACTTATGAAAAGTAAAAAATGACATAGCAAAAACTATAAAATTACCATTTTATCCTTAGTTGCCTCTTCTCCATTATGTTCTCTACTGTCTTTTACTTATTTGACCACTATTAGCCATAAACTTGTTTCTTGTTCTTCTTTCTAGTTCTCTCTAGTTTCATTTAGAGCAACCCAAAGAAATTCGGCAAGAGATTTACTAAATAAAATCTAGTTTTAAGCCTTAACAAGAACTGTTCGTGCAAAATGACTCCGTCGTCAAGAGATGAGGCTTCACGGGAACTCTGATCTAGCCTTTTTTTTGATAGCATATGCCTGGGATGTTTGCTTATTCTTATGCAAAGCAATAGCTTTGACATTTGTGAGGTAAATTGGCTTGTGTCATTACACCTATGTATAAATTCCCCATAAGAGACATACCTTCCATTTGTGTGAATGCCTGATCATGATAAAATGAGATGATACCTTATTGGCTCTCTCTCTCTCTCTCTCTTATTTTGTCTCTTATGATTTGGGCATTGTGGTTCAGGTGGGTCTTTTTCTCTAATGGGTTTAATGAGTTCTAGTTCTGGTACTAATAATACAAGTTATAGTGCTGACGTTAATATTAATATTAGGTGGTTAAACGCTTTGCAATTTCTCTTTAAAGATTAATGATCAAAAGGAGCTTCAATTTTTAGGTTACTCTGCTACTCAACAACCTCTATCTTCAAAGCCTTAAATTAAATGCATAGTGTTAGTTTTTTTCTTTAATTTAAAATTTTCTTTTGTACTGTGTATAGGAATATGAAAATGAGCAAAAACTAGTTTAATTAATCTTTCATTTTTTTTTTTTTTTTTTTTGATGAATGATTTGGGCATTTGGAAGATAGTAGAGAACCCGAAAGAAGAAGAAATTGAGGACAAAAGCGTAATTTCATACCTTTACCATGTCATGGTCTTCTTTTTACAAGTAACCAAGGATGTGTCATGTTATGTCAACATGTGAATAGGCTTAAGCAGGATTCAATATTGCTAAGCCATATTTCTGGTCTCCAAGTCAACAATCGACAACTAATTGAAAGTTTTAAAAAGATCATATGCTCAATTGTATAATTTTTCTATTTAGACACCAACTTGCAAAAAATTAAAAGTTAAGACACCAATATATCATTTATCTGAGAAATAATAAATCAAACGAAGAATTTATACATAAAGAGAAAAAAAAGTATGTGTCGAATTGACTAAAAAACCAAGAACAAAAGAAAAGCGAAAAAAATATTTGCAAAAGACAAGTTGAGAAACTTATAGTTTGAAATTTGATATACAATAGAAAGAGAAAATGATTTGATGGAGAAGAGAGATGGGTTAAAATTTAATCGTTTCTTTTCTTTTCTTTCTTTTTAGTTTGTTGTACGGCTGGATATGGTGATGATGTAATTAGAAGGGTATGTAAGTCTTTACATAGGGATTTAAGGGTGGAAACAACACTTTTTTTTTTTAGGGAAGGACCGTATTGTTTGATGGAGTTAAAACTCAGAAAGGAGTAAATTAGTTTTTAGAAATGCAGGGATGAATAAGTTAATTAGGCCAAAACTCAGGGACTATAAAATTTTTTCCCCTTAAATAAAATTGGCCTCTTACTCATTTAAATCAATTTAAATTAAAATTTATAGTCTATGAGAGTAAAAGGCCTTAAATTCAAACCTTTCCACTCTATCCCTTCTTTAATCATAATATCCCTATGTTCTGTTTTTTTTTTTTTTTTTTTTTTTTTTTTTTTTTTTTTAACTTTGATAATTCTTTTAACGGGCTTAAATTGCAGTATTGTGAAAAAAGTTGTTTAGTTTTAAATAAAAATATAATCCTTTGTCGTTAAACTTTGATACAAGTGAATGAAATAAGATTTTCGTACTCAACAATATATTTATTTTAGGGATACTGCTAATTTTTAGTGTCTAAACTTTCTTTTTTTTTTTTTTTTTTTTTTGGTTTTTTTGATGTTTCGCTAGAAAATATTTGTAACTGAGTGAATAAATTTATTAAAACTTAATGAAATATACAATTAAGTGGTTTTAGCTTATTTGTCATATCGAGAAAATGATTAGGATCATGTATGTAGGAAGGCAAGGGTGCACATAGAGCTCAAAGGATGCCCTGACCATCCTAATATATATTAAAAAAAAAAAAAACAATTTTAGTGCTAAAAAAATTGAAAAAAAAATTGTAGTTTGGCCCCCTCATTAATCAAAATTATGGCTTGGCCCCTAATTGTTTGGGTTGTCTGCCCCTATATGTAGGTCCCATATCTAATGTGTTGATAACTGATGTGGAAATAATAATGCCAACATCAATTGAACACATGCAAGGCACGTGATTTTGCACATGAAAAATCAAACCGTGAGTTGTATGATAACTAAAAAATCAAATTAACTCTTCCCTTCACTCCTTGTAAACAGCTTAAATTTTTCCCCGGCACACAAACTTAGTGATGATAACCTTTTTATAATAAAAATGAGTTTTAGATATCCAATGAACTTGATTCTCGGACTAATGATCCAAGTTTAACAAATGTGACCCGGTGGGCCATTTTCACGTTTTCAAATTTTCAGGAGTTTCACATCGAAACAGGGGTTGAGAAGCATCTCGGGTACACGGGTAACGCATCCCGGTGTGTTGCCTAATTTTGCGTGTCATTCGAACTGATTTCATGAAAATTAAGCCCGACCAATTTCGGGGCCCATCAATGGCTCATGCCACATAGGCCCTGTTGACGCGTGTTTTTATGCCCCCGCCTAACCCGATAAGGATGTAAGGATGTGGAATAAGGAATCAGGGTCAACCAGAAGCATTTTTAACCAAGAATTGATTTGAATCGGTTCAAGGAGTCTGAACTGCGCTAGGGTTGCGTCACGCAGCTATAAGTTGCGTGATGGCACTAATAGTTGCGTCACGCAACTCTAACCAGGATGATGTCACCTTGAAAAGCCCGTGTAACCGTTTTTGCTTTTTGTGTGGATATGCGGCAACTGTACGAAAAGTGAGCTGCGTCACGCAGCTCTCGGGTCCGTCACGCAACTGTTAGTTGCGTGACGCAGCTCTGTTCTGTTGCCCTACCCATATAAATACAACATTTTCATTCTTTAAATGAGACTTTTAGACTTTTTGAACTTTTGGACTTAGAGAAATTTTTAACTAAGTTGCGGCTAGGGTTTTCTTCAAGAACTCCAGTGAGTTATCTTGAAGAAGATCAAGCCATTAGAGATAAAATAGATTGAAACACAAAACAAAAAGTCACAAAAAGAGAAAAAGAGAGAAAAGAAAGAAAAAAGAGTTTTTGCTTTTAAAACTTGGCAAAGAACGCTTCTGGGATCCTAAAACATTATTCCTAAGGCACACAAATCGCATGCAATCCTCAAATTTGAGGGTTAGGTAACCATCTAACTCTTCTTGTTATTTTGGTTGTTGATTTATTAAATATTTTATTTTGTTGGGATTTGGGTAGTTTGGTATTGGTTAAATAGTATTCTGCCTGTTATTGGACATTTCTGAGTAATATTGAACAAGTGTTGATAAAAAGGAAAACATAAAAAAGGGTAATTTGAAAGGTAGTTACGGACCAGAGCAGTTGCGTCACGCAGCTACTACCTGCGTGACGGAACTGTTCATGTCCAAAACAAGCTGACATTACCTTGACTAGTCGCGTGACGGAACTGTTTGTGTGTATGTTTTTATTTTAATTTTTTTATGTTTTTATTTAATATTATGGTTTAAATAAATGATTGATGAATCTGAGAATTTTGCCAAGGTTACGAACAGATGCGTCACGCAACCAGGAGTTCCGTCACGCAACTGTTCTTCATAGAACAGCTGCGTGACGCAATTGTTCTAGGGTTCCAGAATAAATTTTTATTTTATTTTAATTTTGTGCAAATAAATAAATGTTTAATTTAAGAAATAACCAATAATGGGCAGATTATATTTTAATCAAATCAAATAGTTTAATTTACTATTATATATGATTTTGGGATTTTTAGAATTTATTGAGTTTATGTTAAGTATATTGTATTTTAAACCCGGTTTGTGGCCCGCCTTTACCCATAAGGCAAGAGCGGGTCTTTTAATTATTTTTGCTATGGGTTGGATGATTGATTAATTTTCCACATAGGAACTCGGTTCGATTTATTCGGGTTGAGTTTAATTAAATAAATTGGCTTTTCTAAATTAAAATAAATTAGAAATTGTAGGTTAAAAAGAGGCCGATTTTCCCGGCGTCGGCTTCCAACGGGCCGACGTACCCAATTCCCTTACCTAGAATCGCACATGGTGCGCCTGACCAGTTTTTCAAATAATTGGCCTTAAATAAAATTGGGTTCAATGAAGTCACTTTTATAAAATAAAATTGGAAACGGTCTCATTGCCGAAATAATGGGTGGCGACTCGAAAATTTTATAAGACCGATTTATCGGCATTTCGTTCCTAAAAAGTTTTGTCACCATTTCCTTAATAAAAATCACATTTCCAATAATTCAAAAAAAAAAAAAAAATTCAAAGTAAAAGTTTTCGGGGTCCATCCGGGGTTGGATCTTTGGGGCGAAAACAGATTGGCGACTTTACTGGGGATCTGCATCCACTAATCCCCGATTATTTTTAATAACTAGATGGTTGCAATTAGGAATTGACTCTAAAGCCTACAGTTTTCTAAATAAAATTGATTAGAAAGCCGTTGGAAAATTCTTTAATCGTCCGTATGTGCTTAATTGCTTTCCTTTTTCTTTCTAGGATTTTTGCATTCATACCGCATTTCTTTCTTCTCATCACTTTCTACCCATATTACCTTTCGGTACTGTTGCTAACTTTGACGATGGATCCAGCCTAAACCTCGTGTTTTAGGTATATCCATTCGAGAATTAACAATACTACCAACTGCAAGCCTAGTACCTTAAAGGTGTGTCAAAAGGAGTAGGCCCAACAAAGCCCGAATCCTGTTTGCGGAACCCAGACTTTGTAAGCCTAATAAGACTAAAGCCAATGCATATAGTTGAAAGCCTTAGTTACTTCCCCTAAGGTACACCCGATTCTGTTTGCTGTTATTATGCCGCATTCATTTTCGAGAGTTGATATCGTCAATCTCAAAACCCCCTGTTGGTTGTCGAGATTAGACCAAATCCTAGGAAACAGATGTCGAAATTTATACCTACAGAATTCGTGTGTGGGAGAAATAAGGTTGGAAGGCATGCATTTCCCAACTCCCGTTCCCCTGTATGTTATAAACTGTACATATGTTGTGATATTCATGCACCATGTAATATTTTTTTTTTCAGCCATGCATTTAAGAGCTAATTTTCGATATGGACGTTTGACCTTGATTTTGAGACTAGACCTCAAATTCGTTTTGAATGACATAATGCAATCACTTATAGTGAATTTATACCCAAAAGAAAAGGGAGATATAAAGGGGTTGCGATTCCTTTGTACTTTTACATTTCTCGCATTATCTGAGAATAGGTGAGAGATTACAGAATTTGTAACAAAACAAAATGAGATCTTGCTTGGGACCATATGTTCCAAGGCAAAAAGTAAGGATACAAAAATATATAATAAAATAAAAATAACACAAAAAATGTTCCGCTCGGAAATTCTTTCATTCCGAGGCAAAAGTTAAGGACTCGAGAGAAAATATTCAACCGTAAATCCAAAAGGAACGGTCGACGACAGATAATGCCAGAAATGTGGAAACACAAAATAAGTTATTGCCATATTATTCACATCGAATTTTGGGTCCAGTCGTTGAAATCAAGATCTTACGTCCATACCGATCGTTAACACATTAGAACTGCATTCCTCATCCTATGTGCTTCCATTTTCTCATGCATACATGCAGGACCTGCTTTAACTCAAGCATTTTTTTATCAGAATTGATTCTTCCTGGGAAATTGCTTCGAGAATTTGGCACCGACGCCCTAGTCAACGTTTAGTCAGAACATCCCCAATCCCCGAGCCTATTCCAGCCAGTTCTGTGAATTATTCAAGTTTGTCGGACTCAGATTTTGATTCAGATCTAGTAGAAATGGCTGATGACATAGCGAATGAGACCGGGTTCTCTCAAGCCTAGATAAGGACTATTACTCAGATAATAGCTGCTGCTCTCGCCTAGGATAGGGCACAAAAACAGACTCCTCCTACATCAAGTAACCAGCCTATGGTTGGGGAGAGAGAGATCCCAGAACCTGCCTCAGATACTCAGGTCTCTGCCGGTGATACTGCCCCAGCAGAGAGTGATCTAATCAAACAACTTGCTGAACTGAAAGACAAAGTCGAGAAAATGTCTGTAGCAAAGGAAAAGGACCCTGTCACTAATTTCCATATAACCGAATATGTCTTGCACCCAACCAGCCCCACTTCGTTCAAAACTTTCAAGCATACTGTGTTGGAGGGAGATAATGACCCGAGGTCCCATCTGTCTGAATTCCTCCAGGTTTCTCAAATGAACCGATACAATGAGGAAGATGTCTTATGGGCATTCCCACAAACACTGCACAAGAGTTACCGGAGGTGGTATGATGGTCTAGATATGGAGACGCAGAAGAATTGGGTCAAGTTGCAGACCGCTTTTCTGAAGCACTTTAAGACTGATGATAGTGATGAATTCGGCTTGCGTGATTTGGAGAGTCTGAGACAAGAAAAGGATGAAACTTTCTCAGACTATTATAGGAGGTGGAGAACAAAGCTATTTATGGTCCAGACAAGGTCGAAGGACCAAGAACTGATCAGAATTTTCTGTAGAAGTCTGTTACCCTTCTTCAAAGAGAGAATGCTAGCTCAACCTCTCACTGATTTTGCTCTAGTTCAAAGGGCTGGTTTGAACATAGAGGAGCTGTATAAGGATGAGAAAAAGAAGAATCGAGGGTTTGGCAACTATCGGACCTCCTACAATGACAGAAATGCTGGAAGCAGCAACCTGAACCAGTTAGGAAGCAGTAACACAGTGGGGGCTGTCAATGAAAGAGTGAGAACAGAATTCACCAATCTAGGTAGGCCTTTGAGTACGGTCATGAGATCCTGCATTAAGAATGGAGTGCTTTCTAAGCTGCCAGTTAATCCGACTAAACCTATTCGGGGTAAGTATATGGATCGAAATTGCGACTACCACCAGTGTAAGGGGCACTCTACTGATGAGTGTTTCAAGTTGAGGCACGACATTCAAGATTTGATAGACAGTGGAAAGATAACCAAATCCTCCGAGAGGAACAAGCCGAGTACCAAGAACAATCCACTGCCTCAATACCAGTACAACTATCCACCCCACAAGTCTCAGTCGGGTGGATCAGTTAATGCAATCGGAAGTGGTCTACCAGAGGAACTGGTATTAGCAGAAGTTGAGTGGGAAGAAAGAATGTGTGCAATGTTGAACATATGGGACGATTGTAGCAGCGAGGAAGATGAAGAGAAGAGGCCCGTGAAAATAGAAATTGAAAAGAGTATCACGGTAAAGGTGGGCGAAGTACCAGAGAGTGAAGACGAGCAGATACAGCTCGCAATCCAGAAAAGTCTAGCTGATCAGGAAGAGCAGTGGTATTACAGTAGTGAGGAGGATGTGAATGAAGTGGGCATCCAGAGCTTAACCCGAAGTGGGCGAGTGTACAATCCTGACAGCAATGCTCAGTCTAAAGGGAAAGAAGTTGCCACTGATGGAATGAGAAAGAAGACAACAGAGAAGGGCGAAGAACAGCCCAAAGAAAAGAAGAAAGAAGAGGAAGTGGGAAAAATGCAAAAGAAGACTGTTGAAATGGGCGAGAGCAGCCAAAACAGAACACCTAGCGGTGTAATGACCAATTTAGTGTTGAGCCAGTTGCAAAGGACAAAGGCTGATATTTCATTGTGGGATTTGCTAATAGCCTCCAAGGAGCATAGGGAGTCTCTGTTGGAAGCCATGACATGTGTGAGAGTGCCTGCCCGGATCCAGAGTGTAGACATGATCAATGTATTACAACGCAGGATCGGTGAGATTACCTTCTTCGACTCTGACCTTCCTCCGGAAGGAAGGAACCACTTCAAGCCCCTAAACATTCAGATTGCTGTTAACAGGCGTGAAACCCGTAATGTAATGGTGGACAACGGGTCAGCCTTATGTGTATGCCCATTGAAAATGCTGTCAAAATTCAAGATAGAGGAGTCAGAACTTGAACCGTCCAACATGGTGGTTAAAGCATATGATAATACCATGCGCAATGCGAAAGGAACTTTCAGAGCGAAGATCTCGACAGGGGATATAGAGAGTTGGGTGGATGTGGTCGTTCTAGATATTTTTTGCCAACTATGTGCTACTGTTGGGGAGGCCATGGCTTCACCCTCTAGGTGCAATCCTTTCCACCTTGCACAGAAAAGTGAAGGTTCCCTGGGGTACTGAGGTGGTGACCATTAATGCTCAAGAGGATTTGAATGTGGCGGTGGTGGAAGGTCTTGAGTTGACAGTGCCTTTGTCTGGTTTCCAGGTGGCTGTGATTGATGTGCCAATTAATGGAAGTAAGAGTGCAGTAAACAGAATGAGCCCTTTTTCCAGAAAAATGATGAAAAAGATGCAATGGCAATATGGCAAAGGGCTAGGCCGGGAGTTACAAGGAAGATTTGATCCTTTGTCATCAACTCATGGACAACAAGACCGACGTGGGCTGGGGTATTCAGAAAGTAGAAAGAAAGAGAAATATGAGATCCAGTCTCCGGTTAGAGAACTAGGTCTGAATCAGATTTTCTTCTTCCCAGAGGCTTCAGGGGAATTTTAGAGTAGGGTAAAGACCTATCCTGGTCTCGAAATCTTCATGACAGACTTTGAGGAGCAATTGATCAAGTCTCCTAAACCTTCCTTCGAATAGCTGGTTGAAGGCACATAATTCATGGTGGGTATGGTTCAAGTGGGCAGTGGCATGGAATGGTCACAGAAGCTGTCTAAATTTGAAGATTTCATGGGGATTGGGGATGAAGCTTCCAAAATGGTGTAAGAGCAGAAAGCTAAGGTAAGGATCCTCCAGTTGGTACTAGCAGCTGAAGATGCCGAAGAAGCAGAGGGGAAGGTGATGAAGATGGTAAAGCTTGAAGAGGAGAAAGCAAAAGCTACCCCGGAAGCAGAGGAAGCACCAGATGCAGATGAAGTAATCCAAGCAATAAAGAACAGCTGTGATGAATGTATCGAGCAGGCTATTAATCCTGTCTTTTATTTTTCTGACTTTTGTTTTGAGAACAATTTGGATGGTATCCCTTTGTTTTTTCAATCAATGGAAGTGAACTTTGATTTTTTGTTTTCTTGTTTTCCTAATTGTCACGTTCATGGCATTGATTATACCACGCACATATTTGACATAAATGCATTGCATCATTTTGCATTTAACTTAAGCACCACTGAAGATCCTAAAATAATCGAAATCGGATCAGACTTCAAACCTGAACTTAGACAGGGTCTCCAAGACTGTATCAAAAGAAATTCAGAGGTATTTTCCTGGAGCTACGCTGACATGCTAGGAATCGACAGATCAATTGCAGAACACTTCATTCCTATTGACCCAAGTATTAAGCCAGTGAAGCAGAATAGGAGACGGGTCAGACCAGAATGGCAGGATAAGATCAAAGCCGAGGTCTAGAAACAGTTGGATGCAGGATTCTTAGAAGTAGTACACTATTCGGAATGGTTGGCTAATATAGTCCCTGTGTTGAAGAAAGACGGGAGGATAAGGGTTTGTGTTGACTACAGGGACCTAAACAAAGCCTCACCTAAGGATGACTTTCCACTTCCGCACATAGATGTTTTGATTGACAGCGCTGCCGGAATGGGATGTTATTTTATCATGGACGGATTCTCCAGATACAACCAAATACTGATGGCCTTAGTTGACAAGCACAAGACTGCCTTCACCACGGACTTTGGAACCTTCTGCTATAGAGTGATGCCATTTGGACTGAAGAACGCCGGGGCAACATATCAGAGAATGGCTACAACATTATTTCATGATATGATCCATAAAGGATTGGAAGTATATGTGGATGATATGGTGATCATGATAAGAACACAGGAAGAGCACGCGGAGATGCTAGAAAAGTTCTTTACACGGGTTAAACAGTACAACCTAAGACTCAATCCCAAAAATGCGTATTCGGAGTAACAAAAGGGAAGTTGTTAGGTTTTGTTATAGGACATAGCGGGATTGAGGTTGACCCCGACAAAATAAAAGCCATTCAGGATATGGAACCGCCAAGAACAGAACGTCAGGTGAGAAGCTTCTTGGGTAAAATTCAGTACATCAGCAGGTTTATATCTAGGCTATCCATCACTTGTGCTCCGATTTTCAAGCTACTCAAGAAGAATCAGCCAGTTAAATGGAATGAGGACTGCCAGAAAGCCTTTGATCATATAAAGAAGTATTTGATGAATCCACCAGTGCTGAGTTTGCCTAGACCTGGAGAACCTCTGATCCTGTATTTTTTTATAGAGGATGCAGGAGTGGGGGCAATGTTGGCACAGCTGGACGCCGCTGGAGTAGAAAAGGCCATTTATTACATCAGCAAGAAACTACTGCCTATCGAGGAGAAGTACAATTTGGTAGAGAAAACGTGTATGGCAGTAGTATGGTTGATAAAGAAGTTGAGGCCTTACTTTGATTCCTTTAGGATCACTTTTGTCTCCAAAATTGATCCTATGAAGTATCTGCAGAGAACGCCTACTCTAGAAGGACGGCTGTCTAAGTGGTTAATTCAGATGTCTAGTGTGGATGCAGAGTTTGTAACAAAGAAAACGGTCAAAGGTCGAGCTCTGGCAGAGTTCCAGGCAGAAAATCCAATTACAGATGATGAATCATGGGAATTGGAGTTTCCAAATGAACACTTGCTGTGTGTCGAAACAGGGGCTTGGAAATTGTACTTTGATGGATCAGCCAACAGAAATTGGAGCCGGAGTTGGTATTGTTATAGAAGCACTTAATGGCGAGGTCACAACCATATGCAAAAGGTTATTGTTTCCGGTCACCAACAATATGGCTGAATATGAAGCATGCATCATGGGAATGGAGGCTCTTCTTGCATCCAGTGCTAAGGAAGTCGAGGTAATAGGAGATTCATTATTGGTTATCGAGCAAATGGAAAGTGGAAGAAGAAAGATTGAAGCCCTATGTCGAGTACTTGTTGAAGAAGGCAGCACTCTTTGATAAGATCACCTTTACTCATATAGGAAGAACCTATAATAGCATTCCGGATGCCTTGGCAAATCTAGCATCGGCTTGGCAGGATTTAAGCAAAGTTCCAAAGAAGCCATTCATCATTACTGCGGCAAATATCTCGTGCTATGAAGAACATTTTGTGAATTAGGTCGAGTCGGAGGAAGAACCCTGGTTTACGGATATTCTACGGTACATGAAAGACAGAACCTTTTCTGATGATGCGACAAAAGAAGATTGTTCAATCTTGAGAAAAATGGCTCTGAATTACATCCTGGCTGATGGCGAACTTTATAGAAGAGCTTGGGACGAGATGTTGCTAAGGTGCGTAAGTAAAAAAGAGGGAGAAGAAATAATGAAGAAAATCCATGAAGGAGTTTGCGGTACTCATTTTAGCAGCATGAGTTTAACCCGAAAAATCATGAGGCAAGGTTATTTTTGGATGCAGATGGAAGGTGACTGTGTCAATTATGTACGTCATTGTAAAGCCTGCCAATACCATGATAATAAAAGCCACTTGCCTGCTGCTGAACTCCATCCGATATTTCCTTCTTGGCCTTTTTCAGCATGGGGTATAGATATTATCGGCAAGATAACGCTAGCAGCATCAAATGGTCATCAGTATATATTGGTTGCAATGGACTACTTCTCAAGATGGATCGAGGCTCAATCCTACAAAACTTTGACCGCTAAGCATGTGGCTAGATTCATTGAACAGAACATTTTCTATCGCTATGGTGTTCCCCATCACATAGTTACAGACAATGGTTCTCATTTTCAAGCAGATGTTGGTCAGTTGCTATATAGGTATAAGGTTGAGCATCACCATTCTTCTCCTTATCGCCCTCAAGCTAATGGTGCAGTAGAAGCCACGAATAAGGAGATTAAAAGAATCCTGTCAAAGATGTGTGAAAGGTATAGAAGTTGGGCCGAGAAACTTCCTTTCGCGCTCTGGGGGCATCGCACTACCTTCAAGTCAGTAAATGGAGCTTCTCCCTTTGAACTTGTATATGGGATGGGGGCAATGTTACCGATAGAGCTTGAAAAGAAATCTCTCAGGGTTCTGGTAGAAGCTGGTCTGACCAAGGAAGAATGGGTTAAGAAAAGGTATGAGGATCTAGCGCTTTTGGATGGAAGAAGATTGAACGCTCGATTCCAGGACCAGATGAGAAAGAGAAGGATTGCTCGTTTCTACAACAAACGGGTACATCCAAGGGCTTTAAAGAATGGAGATTTGGTATTGATCAGATTATTGGATCATGAAGCTCAGAATCATCCTGGTGGGAAATTCAAACCCAACTGGCATGGACCATTCAGAGTTCAGAAGATACTAGCCAAAGGAGTCGCTGAATTAATCACCATGGAAGGGAAGCCTGTCAACCGGATTGTCAATCAGGACCAAATGAAAAAATTCTATGTCTGAAATGATGATTTCGATTAAAAAAAAAAAAAAGAGAGCTAGGTCGAAAACACGAAAGGGCGGCTTAGGCAAGAAATGAGCTCGCTAGGTTGAAAACCAGAAAGGGCGGTCTAGGCAAAAGTTAGAGCATAATAAAGAAATAAAAATAAAAATTGGCGGGATTAACGCGTGGTGCTTAGTTTAAATGTGAAATCTATGCCATGCGTTCGTGACAGATTTGTGATTGGTTGCTCAATGCCATCAACTTGACCAAAAGGAGAATAAGTGAATGAGTAGTTAGAATAAATGACCATTGTATCAAAATAAGTTTTCTTTACTTCTGTATAATGTTGAAAAGAAGTAAGATTAATAAAGGGTTTGAATTTCAAAATTTTTCTTCTTTTGTTTTGGGGACATGGTTAAAGAATGCAAGACCTTCCTCTCTGCTTATCTGATCAAGATCGACTCACCTATTTCGAAAATGTTCTGGCTGTTGGTCCTGCCTAAGTGATGAATTCTTTTAAAACATTGATCAGGAGAATGAATACCATTTTCTCAGTGATTTCCTTGGAAAGATCAATAAAAACCACGATAAAACCTTAGTAGTCAGTAGGTTCATGCATACATAAAGAAGTTACATATGTTGTTTTTGTTTGATCTTTGCAGGTAATAAAATAGTCACCCCATTCTTTTTCTTTCCTAATGTAAGCTTATGTCTTTAAATAATAATTCATTTTTATGAGCATTTCTTTATTAACCCAGGGGCAGGAGGCCTAAATAACTAACACAACAAATAATTCGAAGGAAAAGATTTGTTGTCTTTTGATTGTCCATGTGTGTAGGAAGCAGGAATTAATAAAGAAAGAACCACCGGAGTCATTAATCCTAGAAGAAGAAATAACAACAGCATTTTATTCTAGTAGGGTCTATCATCAGAGGCCAATCTGCGCAGAACCTAGCATCATCATGGGGTAAAGAACCAGTTCACATACTTGGGTGTCACAGTGTCCTGCATCACTCCTCGACCCAGGTTCCTAGTGTTTCGGTTTCGCCAATGGTCAGCCAAACTGGTCAACAGACGCTGCGTCATGAGACCACTCTCAAAGTTATGAATTCTGGGAAATAGGACATGGAACGGTCTAGACTGGCGTACAACACATAATTGAGGTTCATGCTTCTAGTAGTGACCAGTCTGATCCTCCACCAAGGACAAGTCCACCGAATGGTCGGGTTATCCTCAAAGTCAAAGCGTCCTCGAGTCCGAGATCGAAAGTTAGCAGGGCCATAGGTTGGAATCAAATAAGCTGGGACCGGAAGAATCAGGCTTAACTTGTCTAGAGCCCAGGCTTGCAGTAAGATCGGACAACCACGATGGTGAACATTAAAATTGGTGATGTGAAGGGCAATATCCTTAACCCAGCACATCGTCTCCCCCATGATCATCATGAAGACAGTACGATGATGCATTTGCATGTCACGAACAACTGTCAGAAGCCAAAAATCTCCAATTCCAGGTTGATGGTTCTTCAGGGCATACGTATTCAGCAACAAGAAATAGCAAGCTCGAATCCAGGAGGGATCTATATCCATGGACAGAACCCTTCTCAAAAAAGGCTCTAAAGGAAGACCTTGATCCGTGTTTATGCCGTCAGGGAGGTAAACCGGACACAAGGCCACAATCTCGGCTAGATCATATCTAGGGCTTGGGGGCAAAGCCTGAGTTTCATCTTGTTCAGGATGATGATCCATCACGGTACACATTTCCTCATAGGTCGGAGTTACTTCAGAGTCTTCAAACCGGAAAACCATGGTGTTAGGATTGAAGTGCGTGACGAGCCAAGACAAGAAGCCATGGTCGAGTTTTAAGTCTTTAAAATATTTCAGCCAGGCGAGTTGGTCCATAGGGGGAATCTGCCTTAGGTCGTCAGGGATAGAATGGACGAAAGATGAAACTTGGTTTCTGAAAGCCATAGAAAAGGATTATCTAAGAAACGGATTTGTTTTGAGTGCTGGAAGTGAAGAAGTCGTAAAAGGAAGCCTCCTTTTATAGAAGTGTAAAGGGTTTCGTGAACGAAGCACCATCATTATTTGACCTGATATTTACTGTCAATAGTGGTTGGAAGAGCATTTATACATAGGTCGCTTCGGTTGGTGGACATTTATGCCTGCGTTAATAAGAAGGACAGTTTGTACAATAAGGGTGGTTGAGCCATTATCTCCGCATTAACCAAGTGGACCGCCCTGTCAGGTAAGTACTACGATCCACTTCTGTTTCTAATCGATTTTTACCTTGTTTTATTTTAAGTTCCTTATTTTGTATTTATTTTATTTTATTTTTTACAATAAATTGGTTGGTTGATCACTAACGAGGTGGACCACTCTTGTGAATTAGTGAAACACCGCTGTTTTGCATTTTTGTGTTTTGTTTATGCATGAATCAAATTTCACAAGTTGTAAGAAATAAACACATAAATGATACTGTAATGAAAGCAAAATACTGTAAAAAAATAAGTAATGATGTAAAATTAATAAAACTGTACATTAATCCTATAAACTACAAAAATGTTCAAAAAAAGTGGCTGAAACACAGAAGTAGGGCTACCAATACCTCCGGCTCGGACCAGCAGCTGCCTGAGGGGGTGGAGACAGTGGTGCATCATCAGAAGAGGAGCCATCATCATCCTCCTCGGAGAAGTCCAGCGGAATCCCCTCCACCTCTAGCCTCGTCCGAAGTTGATCCACCTCCATCTGGAGTCAGGCCATAGCATCGGACTGGCGAGACTGGTGCCTCCGCAGTCTTCCAATCTCCAGATCCTGTAAAAGCAGAAAAATGTAAGAGAGGTAAGTAGAAAAGAGGCAGAAAGGTAAAGAAATTCATACCCTCTTATGACGGTCAGAATAGAGCCGGCCAATGAAAGACCGGGCAAACTCGAACCGCTGGCATAGCTCCTGGTATCTCTGAGCAGACACCTACAAACATAGGAAGACATTTAATAAGAAATTACCCAGGTAAAGTATTTCCCTACTTGGTGAATTCATTTTACTACTTATGTGTGTGGCGTGCTCATGATCCAACTGCGGTGGTGGAGGAGCCTGCCTGAGGTCAGCAGGAATGATGATAGCCGACCCCAGGCCCAGACCAGGATCCAGTACCACCTCCATGCCAGGTGGGAATGGGACATCGCCCAGTACAGCTCCCGCTGGTCCAGTCGGAGCAGCCGCTGCCTCAGCCTCCGCTCTATAGTGGGCCGTCGTCCTATGCTTCTTCCTCTCCTGCAACAAGTCACAGAGGAAGATACTTAGTCACTTGGCTAAACAGTTGAAGAAAAATGGGTAAGATGGAAAACAAAGGAATCACCTGAGTGTACTCCAGAACCTCTGGCAGTCGAGCCTGCAGTCGAGTGGAGAAGTAGGTAGCATAGTCGCCAGCCGATAAAAAGCTATCAGCAGAAGAGCCCTCATACTCCTCCTCCCGGTCCTCTGCAGTCATGCCCTCCAGCAAGCACATATGGCGAGGAGGAGCATGAGGCACTCGCCGTTGTGCCGGGGCCACCTGGGTATCATAGACTCTCTCCCCCAGGAAGTACCGGTCAAGCCAGTACCCCCGCAGCAGGAGTCTAGATCGTGTGCAGAGCTCTGCTACCTCGCGACCGGGATAGGTCCTTCAGGCCTCTCCCTCCCAGGGAGTCAGAAGTAGCTGTAAAATAGAAGAATCAGTAATTGCACAGTAAAAAAGAAGAAGAAGAGAAAGCTATGTTGTTTAGAGGATTCTTGTACTTACATCGGATAAGGTCCTGTTGTTCAGGAAGCACCTCCAGTAATGGGGATCCTCGGTACTGGCGAAGGTATGATGGCAGTGTGCCAGATACCGAGGAATCCGCCGGGAGTCAGCTGGGGTGTCGCCGCTCGGACCACCTGGGTAGATGCGGTACTCGTAGGCCCACACCTGCAATAAAGATCACAGTGAGTTCAGTATACAGTTGAGCAGTAAAATAATAAGAGTTTTACCTCCAGCGGCCGGATGAACTGCCAGTTTGACTCACCACTACCACGGGTCTATACATCAAGACCGTGATAGACGTGAGCCAAAGCAAGAGTGGCCCAGTCGTAAGAACCGACTTGACTCAAATCCCTCAAGCATACTAGCACCGCCGGATCTTCCTTATTCTGGGAGGTGCATAGCAGCTGAGAGGAAATGATATAAAAGAGGAAGGACCGGGTGGCCTGATCCCTCTCCTCCCGGGTGTAGGCCAAAGCGGCAGGCCGAGCCTCCACCAGCAACTCTCTCCACGCGGCTAGCCTCGTACGGATCCGCTCGGCCTAGAAGCGGTATATGACCTCATATGAGACACACCCCTGTGCGGTGTATCGAGTTTGGGTGGTCACACCGAGCAGAGAGCGGACCAGTTGAGCTCCAAGTGTAGCGGTCTGGTACCGAGCGTCTAGAGGAGCGACCAGACCATGAAATCGGAGACCAATAATAGCAGTGTAGTCGGCCGGTGTTAGAGTCATCTCCCCGAATCCGAATACGAAAGTGTGGGTGCAGTCGTTCCACCGCTCCATCAGCGCGTAGCACATGGCGGGTGGAAACCGAGGCTGTGTACAGCGGAGCCCTGCAGCGTAATCACTGGAGCCAATGAAAGCCGATCAAACCGAGCTGAGGAGGTGGCCAGATGATCAAGGCAATTAAAAACCCTTCGAGCTAATCAAACCGAGCCTTGAAGGTGTCTTTAGACCAAATCTTGGATGCCGTTACTGATTCGATTGGAGCCAACAAAAGCCAATCAAACCGAGCTGAGGAGGTGGCCAGATGATCAAGGCAATTAAAATCCTTCGAGCCGATCAAGCCGAGCCTCGAAGGTATCTTCATATCTAATCAGACCGAATTTTGGAGGTCGTTACTGATCTGACTGGAGCCAACGAAAGCTGATCAAACCGAGCTGAGTAGGTGGCCAGATGATCAAGTCAATCCAACATCTTTCAAGCCGATCAAACCGAGCTTTGAGGATGATTGCCAGATTGAAGGCGCGTCAATGGACCACTTTAACATTAATCGTTTATACAATTAATGATAAAGTGGGGGGGCAAACTGTTGACGCGTGTTTTTATGCCCCCGCCTAACCCGATGAGGATGTAAGGATGTGGAATAAGGAATCAGGGCCAACCAGAAGCATTTTTAACCAAGAATTGATTTGACTCGGTTCAAGGAGTCTGACCTGCGCTAGGGTTGCGTCACGCAGCTATAAGTTGCGTGACGGCACTAATAGTTGCGTCACGCAACTCTAACTAGGATGATGTCACCTTGAAAAGCCCGTGTAACAGTTTTTGCTTTTTGTGTGGATACGCGGCAACTGTACGAAAAGTGAGCTGCGTCACGCAGCTCTCGGGTCCGTCACGCAACTATTAGTTGCTTGACGCAGCTCTGTTCTGTTGCCCTACCCATATAAATACAACATTTTCATTCTTTAAACGGGACTTTTAGACTTTTTGAACTTTTAGACTTAGAGAAATTTTTAACTAAGTTGCGGCTAAGGTTTTCTCTAAGAACTCCAGTGAGTTATCTTGAAGATGATCAAGCCATTAGAGATAAAATAGATTGAAACACAAAACAAAAAGTCACAAAAAGAGAAAAAGAGAGAAAAGAAAGAAAAAAGAGTTTTTGCTTTTAAAACTTGGCAAAGAATGCTTCTGGGATCCTAAAACATTATTCCTAAGGCACACAAATCGCATGCAATCCTCAAATCTGAGGATTAGGTAACCATCTAATCTTCTTGTTATTTTGGTTGTTAATTTATTAAATATTTTATTTTGTTGGGATTTGGGTAGTTTGGTATTGGTTAAATAGTATTCTGCCTGTTATTGGACATTTTTGAGTAATATTGAACAAGTGTTGATAAAAGGAAAACGTAAAAAAAGGTAGTTACGGACCAGAACAGTTGCGTCACGCAGCTACTACCTGCGTGACGGAACTGTTCATGTCCAAAAGAAGCTGACATTACCTTGACTAGTCATGTGACGGAACTGTTTGTGCATATGTTTTTATTTTAATTTTTTTATGTTTTTATTTAATATTATGGTTTAAATAAATGATTGATGAATCTGAGAATTTTGCCAAGGTCACGAACAGATGCGTCACGCAACTAGGAGTTCCGTCACGCAACTAGGAGTTTCGTCACGCAACTGTTCTTCATAGAACAGCTGTGTGACGCAACTGTTCTAGGGTTCCAGAATAATTTTTTTTTTATTTTAATTTCGTGTAAATAAATAAATGTTTAATTTAAGAAATAACGAATAATGGGCAAATTATGTTTTAATCAAATCAAATAGGTTAATTTACTATTATATATTATTTTGAGATTTTTAGAATTTATTGAGTTTATGTTAAGTATATTGTATTTTAAACCCGGTTTGTGGCCCGCCTTTAACCATAAGGCAAGAGCGGGTCTTTTAATTATTTTTGCTATGAGTTGGATGATTGATGTGGTTTGAATGGTTATGAATGCAATGAATGGATTTATTTGGGACGATTAATTAATTTTCCACATAGGAACTCGGTTCGATTTATTCGGGTTGGGTATAATTAAATAAATTGGCTTTTCTAAATTAAAATAAATTAGAAATTGTAGGTTAAAAAGAGGCCGATTTTTCGGGCGTCGGCTTCCAACGGGCCGACGTACCCAATTCCCTTACCTAGAATCGCACATGGTGCGCCTGACCAGTTTTTCAAATAATTGGCCTTAAATAAAATTGGGTTCAATGAAGTCACTTTTATAAAATAAAATTGGAAACGGTCTCATTGCCGAAATAATGGGTGGCGACTCGAAAATTTTATAAGACCGATTTATCGGCATTTCGTTCCTAAAAGGTTTTGTCACCATTTCCTTAATAAAAATCACATTTCCAATAATTCAAAAATAAAAAAATTCAAAGCAAAAGTTTTCGGGGTCCATCCGAGGTTGGATCTTTGGGGCGAAAATAGGCCCCAAATTAGGGCCACCTAAGCACCTCATTTGCCTATAAATAGACTATGGTCTAGGCAAAAAGGGGGGAGGAGAATTTTGCCTAATAAAACTCTTGCATTTTCATTTCTTAAACCTCTAAATCTAAATCTATAACAAGTTTTGTAGATTTATTTTAAGAGAGAGTTCATTTTCTATCAAAACTTTAGTGGGTTTTACAATCAATCCTTCTCTAAAACACTAATCAATCAACTAAATCTTGAATCATTATTCAAGGAGCAAGATCATTAGGTGTTCATCATCATCTTCAAACCAATCTTGGGTTTTTCTTCAAAGGAAGGAAAATCTGAGAGTCTAAACCTTCTATTTCATCATTTTCTTTTTTCTGGTGATCTAATCCCTTCCTTAAGCTTGATTGTGAGGGAAACCATGATCAACCAAAAACAAATCTGTCTATGTGGAAGTGGCACGCTGCGTGAATAAGTGGCGCTGGCCACTACATGTGACGCACGCCACTTCCTCACAGTTAGAATTTTGAGGCTTTATTCTTTGAGTTTTCTAATCAGAGCAAGGCCCGCATGCCACTATGTATGGTGCACACCACTTCTAGTGGCGCACAACTCTTCATAGAGGCATTAAATCAATAATTTAGCTTTGATTCTGGGATCCAATCGAGTTAAGCACTAAGCATCTTTTCCTAGACTGCGAATAAAACTCATTTTTGGCTGAATAATAAAGTAAAGAATGGAAATGGGCAACGAGAGTCATAATTGTTCATCATTCATGGTGAACAACAATTCTTGAACTCAAATCCTATTCTAAGCTAAGTAATAATGATTTATTATTATGCCCTTTACTTTCAAGTTCATTTGATTTCTGTCATTTAAATTCCAGGCCATTTACTTTATGCATTTTCATTATTGTATTTCTATTTATTGTGCTAACCATTATGTATTAGCTTTTCTAACCTTTATTTAGATCCTTTGATATTATTGCTTGTTTAATGGATTTTGAATATTTATTATATGTTTGTTATGTTTATTGCTTTGGTCTCTATAATTGATTAAATGCTTTATATTAAGCTTGATGTAAGGGTCCATAATGGATTCCATAAATTGCTATTTGTAATGTTTATGGGTTTAACTTTTATTGGGTTAAAGGATAGAATGTAAAATAGGTTATGGTTTGTAACTTTATTCTCCTTCCCTCCTTTCTTTAGTTTCTTTATCTTTCTTTGTTATATTTGGTTGATGATATTCATGTTTGCCATATTTCAAAATGCATTAAAATATATTTTACACCTCAATTAAAGTTAATCATATTATTAAGATTGTGAATGAATGGCCAACGAAGGAGGTCACTTTCTAATTGAGCAGTCCAGGTGCATAACACCTTCCCGTAACCGTACCTAACTCCCTTACTCAGTTTCTGGTTAAAACCAAATTAGTTATTTTCAAAAAGAATGGTTAATTCATGAATTTTTTCTAAAAAGGATGGCGACTCCAAAAATAAAGCTCTTACCAAAGGAAGAACCATTTTTACAAAAATCCCCTTTTCAAAAATAAGGTCAACTTTCTAAGGATGTTAAAACGAGTCTAATAAAAGAAACCAATTTCGTAAATTAAAATAAATCAAGCCCATTTTCCTTTTAGTCATTCGCAAAAACCATCTATCCTCACTTCTCCTTTTCCTACTCATCCACCATAACGATGAGGTATAACCCTCCACCACACCCTCACTTCTCTCTTCCCTTTGTCTTCTCCCTTACTCTCAGTCCACCTATATTCCTTTCTCTTCTTTTAACCCCAACCCATATCTCACCCACCACTCACAAATTCCTACATTTTTCTATTAAAAGCTCCTCTCCTAATTATGGGTGTGCAAATGGGCTATTCGGTTTGGAATCAAAATGAACCGTAAAAATTGAAAATCAAAATAGCTTTTCTTTAAAATTGAATCAAACTGAAATAAGTTTAGACACCGAATCAAATCAATGGTTTCAATACACATCAGCTCAGTTTTACTTGGAAAATAAGTGTTTATACTAACTGATCCAAAAATCAAACACCGAAATTATAGAAGATTGGAAACTGAAGCTGAAATAGAAAATATTTCATTGGTTCATTTTTCACTTTTTTTTCAAAGTTTGGTCACCCTTACTTCTACTAAATACAAAATGGGAGTTTTCTCTTGTGGGATTTCTTTATTTAAGAGATCAAATGGAACAAAAGTGGTAATTTGGATGATGAAGAAAGGATTGGGGCGGTGATGGAGGATAAGATAAAGCTAGAGATAACGAAAGAGAGGCACTAGATACAATAAAAAAAAGATCCTTTTGAAATAAAAAAAAAGTTAGTATAGAAAGGAACTCGACACATTGTATGTTATGCAAGATAAAGCAACCAACAACTTGAATTGCAAAGATGATAGCAAGATGTCGGTAAAATGACATGTTTATCTCTGTGTTACTATCGACTCATTGTATTTACAAGTATTAACAGGTCATACAAGTAGTATAAAAAGATATCATCTCCATAAGGATTAAGATGATTGAGTACCAGGTTCTTTTAAATACTTAGCTATCGGGCGGAATCAATCTTTAGCAAGATATGCATATAAAATTAAAATTATAAATCTAAAGAAAATAAAAAGCTAATTAAAAGAAGATTAAATGGCTAGATTAAATGTCATTAAATGAAAGTAGATTTCTTTTCTATATTTTTCTCTTATAAGTGAATATTCTAGTAATGGATGAATCATATTACCTTGTGGAGTGGGTGATAGTAGGGTTGAGCTCAGTTAGTTATATATATTCTAAAGGGCGGAGTGTTCTTGTGGTTAATCAAATCCTTTATCAAGGCAAATAATTAAATAACGGACACAAGATTACTCTCGTGTATACTGATTAAAATTATCTATTTTAACAAAGGTCTTACTCTATTTGTAGCAATAAGAACCAATCTCAATTTATGGCGGTTTAAATAATTGAACTTCGTCTTTTAATCCTTGGCTTGACTATCTAATGTTATATAGATAAATGGATTTGGGTTTACTTACAAGCTTTCAGTATACATAAATTGAATTAGAAATCTATATCACATTCTAGTTGATTCAATTTATTATGTTGCTTGGAATGCAGTGATAATAAGTATCATTTCATCAGAATGAATAAATTACTCATTCATTGTAAATAAAATAATATAAAAAACCAAATAGTTATTTCTAGCTTTTATAAATTATAGAAAGGTTGAAGTTACAAAATAGTTGTTAGAATATAGTTGAAAATAAAGATAACAACTAAGAATGTAAACACAAAGGTCTTGTACACTAAAGCATAGCCTAGTGGTAAGCATATGTACGACCTGACAATAGATCCAGGTTCGAATCCCCCTTCCTAATACCACAAGAAAAAGGTCTTGGATTGAGTATGTGTTCTTCAAGCAATTAACATCTAAAACTACAATCTATTCTAAACTAAGCTAAGACTAAAAACTCCCTTCATTGTTTACTTCTCCATCTATTTACAGAGAAGATTTTTCTTTGGCACTACTTCATCCTTTCCTTTGCTCAAGTGCCAATCTTTGTTTTATGAAACTGAACGAGCTGGCTTTCTGTTTTCATACCACGCCCCCCGGGTGACTCGAAAACATCCTTTTTATTTATTATTTTTATGTTGTTTATTTTATTTTGATGTGGAAAGTAATCTTATTATGAAAAGTGGTGATAAAACATTTTATTGGATACGATGCCGATAAATCGGTCTTATAAATAGTTTTTGAGTCGCCACCCATTATTTCGGCAATGGGACCGTTTTCAATTTTATTTTATAAAAAAAGTGACTCCATTTTAAACCCAATTTTATTTAGGGCCAAATTATTAAAAAGACTGGTCAGGCGCACCAATGCGATTCTGGGTAAGGGAATTGGGTACGCCGGCCCATTGGAAGCCGACGCCTGGAAAAATCGGCCTCTTTTAACCTATGATTTCTAATTTATTTTAGTTAGAAAAGCCAAATTATTTATTTACTTAAACCCAAACTAAATGAATCGGACTGAGTTCTTATATGAAAAATTACTTAATCGCCTCAATCAAATCCAATTATCGCATTTATAATCATTCAAACCAAAGCGATTAAATCAAATAAATAAAAGACCCGCTCTTGCCTTATGGTTCAAAGCGGGCAACAAACCGAACTTAAAATACATTCTACCCGATTCAAAATTAAACCCCAAAACCAAAAACCAAAATCATGCATAATTATTATTAGCACCTAAATCACATTTTATTTTTTTAATTTAATCCTAAACATGCAAATTACTAACAAACCCATAAATTTAATTTCATTTTTCATTCAACCTAAAATTGTAAAATTCATACAAGTAAATATGCAAAATTACATTTTAGTACTCTAAACTTAATTAAATTGCAATCTGTTCATAATTGGACATCTTCGGATTTATTGGAGAAATTAAACTTTATTTTGTGCAAAATTTATTATTGTTTTCTTAAAAAAAATAAAAAAATTATTTCTGGAATCTTAGAACAGCTGCGTTACGGATCTTCTAGTTCCGTGACGGATCTTCTAGTTCCGTGACGGATCTAATAGTTCCGTGACGGAACTATAGAAATAAAATTTTGGATATGAACAGATCCGTCATGCATCTTCCAGATCCGTTACGGATCCGTTGGTTGCATGACGCAACTGTTCTGGCCCAAGCTTATTTTTCAAATGATTTGTTTAGATATTTTTTTTATCTAAATATGCTTTAAGAAAACCTAAAATGACCAAAAATGAACAGAATACAGTTTAAAGAAGCTTAAACTACTAAAACCACAAAAGTAAATAAAAATACAAAGAGAGGCAAAGGAGTTACCTAATCCTCAGATTAAGGATTGTAAATGGCTTAAATGCCTTAACAAATGATAGTTAAGGCTTCCCAGAAGCTTTATCACTAAGGATTCAAATACTTATTCTTTTCTTTCTTGATTTTTTTTCTTTTTTATGATTTTGTTTTTACCTAAATTGATATCTAATGGCAATTTTTCTTCAAATGAACTCAGAAGAGTCTTTGGAGAAAAATATAGCCGAAAGTGAGTTTTTCAAAAAGCCCCTTTTAATGAGAGAAAAAGATCAATTTATAGATGTAGGGCAGCAGAGGGTAGCTGCGTCACGTAGCTTACGGTTAGGTGACGGATCTGTTAGATGCGTGACGCAGCTTCCTTTCTAGACCATAAGCACGTGTCGCTCAGAGAATAAAAAATCGTTATGTCGTCATTTTTGGTGATGTCATACAAATCCAAATTGTATTTGGATTAGAGCTGCGTGACGCAGCTGACGATGCCGTCACGCGCTTGCTTAGCTGCGTAACGCAACTCTGACCCAACCAGAAACTTAAAATCGGTTTAATTTAAATTCTTGGATTAAAAGACTTCTAGATAGCATTAACCCTTCATTCCGCATCCTCGTATCCTCATCGGATCAGGCGAGGGCATAAAGACACGTGTCAACAGTTTGCCCCCCCACTTTATCATTAATCGTGTAAACAATTAATGTTAAAGTGGCTCACTGATGCACCTTCAATCTTGGGTTGAATGAAGTAGTTGTCTTGATCGTCTGGTCACTCCAAAGCTCAGTTTGATCGGCTTTGTTTGCTCCAGTTGGATCTGTAATCATCTCCAAAGCTCAGTCTAATTGGCTTTGAAGTCACCTCCGAAGCTCGGTCTGATTGGCTCGAAGGATTTTGGTCATGTCCAAAGCTCAGTCTGATCGGCTTTAGAGGGTTTAGTTGAGTTGACTTGAATGCTCTAGTCGGATTTGTAATCATCTCCAAAGCTCGGTCTACTTGGCTTTGAATTCACCTCCGAAGCTCGATCTGATCGGCTTGAAGGATTTTGGTTATGTCCAAAGCTAAGTTTGGTCGGCTTTGTTGTTCACCTCCTCAGCTCAGTCTGATCGGCTTTAGAGGGTTTGGTTGAGTTGACTTGAATGCTCCAGTCGGATCTGTAATCATCTTCAAAGCTTGGTCTAATTGGCTTTGAAGTCACCTCCGAAGCTCGGTCTGATCGGCTTGAAGGATTTTCTATTGACCAATCAGTTTCGTAATGCATCATCACTAATTGGTATTGAAATTGTCCTGATTAGCTTCGTAATACACCATCACTAATCAGGATTAGAGTCAGCTTTGAAAAACTATCACTGACTCGATTAAGGATTGACTCGATCAGTTTTGTAATGCATCATCACTAATCGAGAAAAGGATCCAAATAGCTTCGTAATACACCATCACTCCTTGGTGGGACCAAACGGCTTCGAGAAACCATCACCGGTTGGCTTGAAAATATTTTCAAGAGAAAAGAGCAATTTCTGTGTACAAACAGATCTCGCCTTTGTTAAATGTTGGAGCGTCACATGCCCCCATGCATTAATAATCATAAACTTTGAAATTTGAAATTTTGCATCAGGGCAAAAGATTTTATTTTTGCCCCCAGTTTGGAATTCCACCCCGAGACCAAAAATATTATCTTTTAAGCAAACCTCGAAAATCTTATTTTTTATTTATTTATCTATTATTTTATTATTTTTATTATTATTTATTTTTTATTCATTGCAAAAAATTTAGCAAAAATTTTGTTAAATTTTCCTAGTCCTAAATTTTCAGGTATACTCTTCCTGATGCGGTGTTGAAAGAAAACTTACCTGAGGGTATTTTGGTAAATTTGATGATTTTGCCCCTGTGTGGCGAGTAGATGGAATTATTAAAGTAGTCGAGCCGCACACCGACTCCAAATTGCCTAAATAATCCGACTTGGGCTTTGATGGGTTCTTGATGGGCTTGGGCCCATTAACTCTTTTTCTTTATAAATAACCTTTTACTTTTCGTTCTTTTTCACTTTTACTTTCAAACTTCTACTCTCTGAACCCTAGCTGCTATGGCCCAAGTTCCCGAGATTCCTGCTGATCTCAAGCAGGTTCTGCCACAGCTACAGCTGGATCCTGAGCATGCCACACATGTAAGTATAAACATGAATTTACTAAGTTAGAAATATTTACTTGGAGGATTCTTCATTGAGTGCCTTCACTTGCAGGTGCCTGCTCAGAGGTATCAGGAGCTATATCAGAGGTTCTGCTTTGTTCGAACCTATATTGCTAAACTATACCCGGAGCACCGCGAGATGGTATGGTTCTTTTACTCTTTGCTTTTTGCTTTCTAGCATTGTGTACTTCTCTTACCCTTCTTCCCTTTTTTATTTCACAGGAGTTAGAGATTGGCAGGCTACGGAGACATCAGACCCGCCAGGCCGCCGCTGTTTCTCGTCTCCAGATGGAGAATGATAGGCTCCGCACCAGACTCTAGGTTGAGGGGATTCCCTTAGACTTCTCAGATGAAGAGGAGAATGATGATGATGAAGCTTCGTCTGATGATGCTCCACCACCTCCACCATCTTCTGTCAGGCAGGCAGCAGCTGGTCCCAGTTGGAGGCGACCCTAGGCTCCTCCTCATTTTTGACTGGATTTTTTGATATTTTGTAGCTCCTTTGAGCACATTACAGTATTATTTACATTTATTTTGGTTTCTGCACATTTATTTTATTTGTAGGCATTTTGATTTTATTTATGATATATATATTTTTTGAGACTTTGCTTTATTCCTGCATAAAGAAAATAAAACCACAGAAACAAAAAGGAGGCATCCCACTCACTTGTAAGAATGGTCCACCTTGTTAACGTGGGCACAAATGCCTATCTACATTATTCCAAAATTGATAAAAGACAATAAAATGAAAGCTAGAATTGACACAAAATAAGAGTTATCGCTTTATTCGGATGCCGATTGCCCATCTGTTGTATCTCCGGATGCTTCCACCGCTACTTTTTCCTATTTGATTCCTTGTAATGGCGAATCCGCACCCTATCACCACCAAAAGCAGATGCCAGCCAGCTGGTGATGAGCATCATTTTCAACCCAGTAAGGCCTTTCCCCTCCTATAAATAGGAGTTCCATTCTTCATTCTCTCTTCATTCCAACGCATTCGAAACAAACTGTTTTAACAACTCTTTTCTTCCATGGCTTTTAGAAATCAAGTCTCATCCACCCCATGAATCAACTAGCCTGGCTGAAATACTTCAAAGACTTGAAGCCTAACCATGGTTTCTTGTCCTGGCTCGTAAGGCACTTCAACCCCAATACTATGGTTTTTCGATTTGACGATTCTGAAGTGACGCCGACCTGCGAGGAGATGTGCGCCATAATGGGTCACCACCCTGAATAGGATGAAACTCCAGCTTTGCCCCCAGGCCTAAGATATGATCTGACCGAGGTTGTTGCTCTATGTCCGGTTTACTTTCTTGGTGGAATAGATCCGGACCAAGGCCTTCCCTTACAGCTTTTCCTGAATAGGGTTCTGTCCATGGATACGAACCCCTCTTGGGTTCGGGCTTGTTGTTTCCTGTTGCTGAACATGTATGCTATGAAAAATTGCCAACCTAGAATTGGAGATTTCTGACTACTGACCGTCGTCCGAGACATGCAGGTGTATCATCGCACTGTCTTCATGATGATCATGGGAGAGACCATGTGCAGGGTTAGGGACATTGCCCTTCAGGTCACCAACTTCAACGTTCACCATCGGGGTTGCCCGATGTTGCTGCAAGCCTGGGCTTTAGATAAACTGAGCATGATTCCTCCAGTCCCAGCTCGTTCAATCCCAACTTATTGTCTTGCCAATTTTCGCACCCGCTCCCGAGGACACTTTGATTTTGGAGATAACCCCGTGATTCGGTGGACTTGCCCTTGGTGGAGGATTGGACTGGTCACTGCCAGGAGCATGAACCTCAATTATGTGCCATATGCCAGTCTTGATCGCTCCATGGCCTACTTTCCAGACAGAGTCAATCGCCAGTATGGTGGCGTTTAGCACGTTCCCAGAGTCCATTACTTCGAAAGCGGTCCCATGATGCAGAGTCTATTGACCAACCTAGTTGATTGTTGGTGGAATTGGAGTACCTGATACATGGGTCAGGGGGTGATGCATGACACCGTGACACCCGAGTATGCTGATTGGTTTTATTCCTAGTGATGAAACTGGGTCTTGGAGGGGTCGGTGTTTGATGATCCAACCACTGTGATTACTGCTGCTTTTCTTTTTATTCAATTTCCTGTGTTTCGGAGGGCTATGAACTCCCAATCATTGTATCCTTTTTTCTTTTTCTTTTCAATGAATAATTCCATCGGTTCTCTTCTTATTGGTTCCTGTATTTTGCACTTAGAGACAGCAAAAGACAATAACAAATCTTTTCTTTCGAAATTATTTGCTGGATTAGCATTTGGGCCTCCTGCCCTTGGATTAAGAAATGAAAGCACATTAAAGTGGATTATTTAACTAAGGACGGAAACTTACATTTTTGAAAAAAAAGATGGGGTGACCATTTTATCACCTGTAATATTCAGAAAGAGATGAAATATGCAACTCCCTCATGTATGCATGAACCTATTTAAGTGCAAGGGATTTTATTCATGGTTTTTCTTTATCGATCCTTCCAAGGAAATCAACGAGAAAATAGCATTTGACCTCCTGATCGCCGTCCAAAAGAATCCAACACTCATGCAGGACCAACATCCAAAAATCTTCAAAACAAATGAGCAAATTCTGACCAAATAAGTAGAGAGGAAGGTCTTGTAATCAACAATCATACCCCAGAAACAAAAGGGAAGAAAAATCTGAAAATCAAGCTCTTTATTGATCTTACTTCTTTCAACATCATACAGAAGTAAAAAAAACTACTTTAATACAATAAGCGTTCATTCTAACTACTCATTCGCCTATTCTCCTTCTAGTCAGGTTAATGGCATTGAGCAACCAGTCGCAAGTATGTCACAAATGCATGGCATAGATTTCGCATTTAAACTAAGCACCATGCGTTAATCTCAATTTTTTTTTAATGATCGAAATCATCAAGCTAGGGTTCAGAGAGTATTTTTTTTTTCAATGATCGAAATCATCATCTCAGACATAGAACCTTTTTATCTGGTCTTGATTAACGATCCGATTAAAAGGCTTCCCTTCTGTAGTGACCAATTCAGCGGCACCCTTGGCCAACAGCTTCTGAATTTTGTATCAAATTTTGTATATCATGTCTGAGCTTGAAGCAGTCATTGGTAGAATGACCTGTGCATTGATGATACTCACAGTCTTGATCAACAAACCTACCTGGAATAGGTTTAGACGGATCAATTTGTAACTTTGACAACACACCATTCTTGATGCAAGATCTCATAACTGTGCTTAAAGGTCTACCTAAATCAGTGAATTCCCTTCTCATTTTCTCATTAACAGCTCCAACTGTATTGCTACTCCCCGACTGGTTTATAGCAGCATTACCAGCATTTCTATTCTGATCACCGTAGGAAGACCGATAATTACCAAACCCCCGACTTTTCTTTTTCTCTTCATTGTACAACTCTTCAATATTTAATCCAGCCCTTTGTACCAGAGAAAAGTTGGTGAGAGGTTTAGCCAACATCCTCTCCTTAAAGTAAGGTAATAAGCTTCGACTAAAAATCCGGATCAACTCTTGATCCTTTGGCCTCGTCTGGACCATAAACAACTTTGTTCTCCATCTTCTGTAGTAATCGGAGAAGCTTTCATCCTTCCCTTGCTTTAAACTCTCCAAATCGCGGAGACCAAACTCATCACTATCATTTGTTTTAAAATGCTTGAGAAAAGCAATCTGAAGCTTGACCCAATCTCTGTGTATCTCCACATCCAAACCGTCCTATAGCTCTTGTGCAACGTCTGAGGAAATGCCCGTAACACATCCTCTTCATCATACCGGTTCATCTGGGCAACACGAATGAACTCAGACAAATGAGACCTTAGGTCATTATCTCCTTCGAATAAGGTACGTTTAAAGGTCTTGGAAGAAGTAGAACTTGTGGGCTTCAAGACATATTCGGCCACATGAAAATTGGTGACTGGATCTTTTTCTTTTAAAACAGACATCTTCTCTACCTTATCCTTCAATTCTGCTAACTGCTTTATCAGATCGTTCCCAACCGGACCAACATTACCAACTGATGCTTGGTTACCCAAGGTGGGTTCTGGAGCCTCCCTTTCCACAACTACAGGGGAAGACGATTGATTACTTGAAGAAGGAGGAATATGATTCTGTGCCCTCTCTTGAGCAAAAGCAGTGGCTATTATATCAGATATAGCCTTTAATTGGGCCGGAGAAAAATCGGTCTCATTCACACCACTGTCAGCCATCTCAACTACAACTAGATCTGAACCAAAAATCGAACCAGACAAACTTGAACCAACCACAGAACTAACGGAAGCATGCTCGGGGATTGGGGACACTCTTACCAGACGTTGACCAGGATGTCAGTGCCAAACTCCCGAAGTGATTTCCCGGGACGGATCAATTCTGGCTGATAGATAAAAGGACTTGAGTTAAAGGGGGTTCTGCATGTATGCATGAAGAATATAGGCACATAGGATGAGAAATGCAAATCTAATGTGCTAATAACCAGTATGGAAATAAGATCTCGTTTTTGACGACTGGACCTAAAATTCGGCATGTGTTACTCAGACAAAATAAAAAACCATTATGTCGTCATTTTTGGTGATGTCATACAAATTCGAATTGTATTTGGATTAGAGCTGCGTGACGCAGCTGACAATGCCGTCACGCATCTGCTTAGCTGCGTGATGCAACTCTGATCCAACCAGAAACTTAAAATCGGTTTAATTTAAATCCTTGGATTAAAAGACTTCTAGATAGCATTAACCATTTATTCCACATCCTCGTATCCTCATCGGATCAGGCAGAGGCATAAAGGCACGCGTCAACACTTTTATCTAGCATGAGCTGTTGTGAATACTCAAATTTTGAGGCTCAAAAAGCCAGTTTTCCCAGACTGCAAACAGTCCGGCCTGCAACAGTGCCATGCCAATTAGTTTGACTTTGCTACAGTAACTTTGACTTTTCTGCAGCAACTGTGCAAACAGTCCGGCCGGACCGGAGGCCATTTTGGACATTTACTGGAAGTATGCCAATATGGTATTTAAAATGTCCGGAATGTCGCGAGGATCGCGGAACAGGTCCCGGAATATTTTTCTGAGACCCGAAACTCTCGAAAACTCCTCCGGAGTGAAAAAGCCCAAGTAACCGCGGCCGAGCACGGTGGCACCTGCCACCGGCACCGGCGGCACTTACCTCTTCAATTTTGACACCCCTGTCTGTGTTGACGGACGATCTTTCTCCCTCCCACGCTCCTTGCGATTTTTTTACCGCTTTTTGCATTTAATTTAATTTTTATTATATTTTGTTGTGATATTTGGACACTAAAATCAAACAAATTAAAATTAATTAATATTTCCCAAGCGGGGAGCCTAATCTGGAGTTAAGAAGCGGTTTCCGATTAAATCAGGTACGTAAACGAAACTCTGCCTATTTAATTTTAGCACTTCATGCATGCTTCTCTTCTACTCCTAATAATTCTACAACTGCATAAATGCATCCATGTCATCATTAGGTAAACAAATTGCCTCAAGTAAATGAATTTAAGCTAAATGCCCGGTTAATTAATAATCGTGGTAATAAGCTTAAATCCGACAATTTTGGCTGAAGAGCCTAGTTAATTAATAACTACGGTTCAACTGCCTTATTTTCAACAAATCCGGCTTAAGTCCAATTAATCAATAATTGTGGCTAAAAGCCTTAATCAATCACGTTTCGACAATAAATTGTGATTAAGCTCGAACGCCCGATTAATTAATAATCGTGGCATTAAAGCCTAAATCGCACATTTTGGCAAACTAATTGCCTAAAACAACACATTTTGGCCAAAGGCCTTAAAATCAACCATTTTGGCGAAAATTGCCTAAAATCAACATGTTTGGCAACAATTGCCTAAATCAAAATCATTTTGGCTAAAAGCCATTAAAATCAACATTTTTGGCAACATGCCTAAAAATCAATCAATCTTTGCCAAAATGCCTAAACAAAATGCACAAAGCATACACACTCATGCACAAAGCATACACACTCATGCACAAAGCATACACACTCATGCACAAAGCATACACACTTATGCACAAAGCATACACAAACATGCACGAAGCATACACACACACTCATGCATTAAGCATACACCTTCAAAGCCCTTGAAACAAGGCCTATCGAACTACGTTGACTTTGATCTTCCATTCAAACGGAAGTACGTAGGCACGTTCGGGATTTAACCCCGGGTGGCAAGTTAAAATCACTCAAACATTTCATTAATCCATCATTCACCTTGCAAAGCATTCATTCATCGGTTAGTTTATCAGCATGACATAGTCTCGGGATCCACCTCGGGTTTGCAGACTGTGCCTTAAACATTGGGATAATTAATCTAGTAACTAGGTTAATTAAAATTGGAGTCACTCAGGGTTTTTCCTGCTTTACCCTAAAATAATTAAACAAGGTGGCGACTCACACATCACGTGCATTTCTTCCTTAGTCACATGCATCCACATGCCGATGACATTCGGGGGAGGGGTTCACAGTTTGGCGACTTCACTGGGGAATTATGTAATCATTTTGCATAAAGTGGACTACAATTACTGTGTAAACTAACCCGCCCTTCTTTAGGGTACTATTTTGTTGTGCCTTGTTTTGTAGGATATCCTAGCACGAATCAAGTGTTCTTTCTTTAAGAATATTTGATAAGGAAATTTGGACTTAATTGTAAAATGTGATTAAGACATTAAAACTTGTTGATTTATCTGCACGATTGAGAATCCTTTTCTCCATTGCATAAAACAAATGAACTTCAAATGAATTTCTTCTCTCTCTGTTCAAACTTCTGAGTCTGGATAGCAAGTAGCGCTGATCGGCAGGTCTCTTTGATTATGTCGATGGACAGCCAAAGCGTCCTACCTGTTACCGCAAACCATCCCTAATCCTTTTGGGGATGGCCCATGGGCATGCGTACTGTTGGACCCACGCGAAACTCCTTGTTTCACATGTGGTTAGGTATATCCATGCTCAAGGTTCAAGGGTCCCTTTATAAGCCTATTCTCTATTTGCGTCATAGCCTATAGAACCTATCCCTTAGGACTGTATGCACCCAATAATGTGAAGCATATCATGAACAGATTATGTTGTGATGTTGTGCGCATTCACGCATTCATCCCATACTTCACAAATAAAAAAAACATTCCATTTCAAAGACCTGAAAAATCACATTTTTGGTCCCTGAGACCTGAAAAATTACATTTTAGTCCAAAAATTCACATTTTGGCCACGAAGGCCCAAAAATTCACATTTTGGCCACAAAGGCCCAAAAATTCCCAATTTGGCCTATAAGACCCAAAAATTCACATTTTGGCCACAAAGGCCCAAGAATTCCCAATTTGGCCCCAAAGGCCCCGAAAATTCACATCTTGGCCCCTAAGGCCCTAAAATTCACATCTTGGCCCTCAAGGCCCTAAAATTCACATCTTGGCCTCAAAGGCCCAAAAGTTCACATCTTGGCCTCAAAGGCCCAAAAGTTCACATCTTGGCCTCAAAGGCCCAAAAGTTCACATCTTGGCCACAGAGGCCCGAAAATTCACAATTTGGCCACAGAGGCCCGAAAATTCACAATTTGGCCACTAAGGCCCAGAAACTCACATTTTGGCCTCTAAGGCCCAAAAAATCCCAATTTGGCCCTAAAAATTCCCATCTTGGCCCCTAGAGGCCCAAAAATTCACATGTTGGCCTCAAAGGCCCAAAAAAAAAAATTTTTTTTTTGAAGAACTTAGGGCCTTTCGAAAAGTCGAGGTGTCCAGCCCTAAGCACTCTACCTTACATATCACATCCCATTGGGTCCTATCCTAGGTGTCCTAGCATACCAACATTACTCTACCTCACACTGTCTCACATACCCTATGAAAACACCTTATATAGGATAGTCTAATCATTTTGACTATGTCCTTTCACAGGTACCCCTCTAAAGACCACCCGTACCCGAAACACCAACTGAGCTCTCACCCATAAGTCCAACAACCCCAACCGCACCAATGGCATCACTCACCGACATCCAGAACCTCATTGAACAACTGGAAGCCAGAATGGAGGCTAGAATGAATGAGGCATTGGCTGCCCAGAGGACTGCCTTAATAGCTGAACTAGGTGGTGATAATGGAAATGGGGCTTCCGTTGGGGGAAGTAGACCTGCTACCTCCAATCAGGGTCCTGCTGCTGAACCGACAAACCCTGCCCTTAACCTGGATGACATGCCCTCCATAACTGCTTCTGAGCTGGAAGCTCAGAAAATGAGAGAAAAATTGGAACTGTTGGAAAGGTCTATTACTGCCCTCAAGACACACAAGGAAGTGGTGGACATGGACTCCTTGTCCTTGTTCCCCGAAGCAAGACTGCCAACTAAGTTCAAGATGCCCAACATGGACAAGTTTGATGGAACCACTTGTCCCAAAACACACCTGAAAATGTATGTGGGTGCCCTCAACCCGTTTGGCCTGAACAGCGAGCTCCTTGCTCAGTTGTTTCAGCAATCTTTGACTGGTGCTGCATTAAGATGGTTTGTAAGCTTGGATCATTCCAAAATGAAGAATTGGGAGGATATATGCAATGCTTTCAACATGCAGTATCATTATAATATCGAAGTGGATGTTACCCGAAGGGAGCTGGAAACCACTAAACAAAAGAACAATGAGCCTTTCTCCTCGTTCCTTTCGAGGTGGAGAGCCAAAGCTGCTCAAATGATCAACCGACCCTCTGAACAGGAACAAGTTGACATAATAATCAAGAATTTACTGCCTGTCTACCAGTCACAACTTCAAACACAGTACTTGCCTACGTTCCAATCGCTCATTGCGACTGCAACTAAGGTGGAAGACTTAATCCAGTTGGGTCGGCTCAAAGAAGACTCATACAAGAAGCAGAATCATGATGGGTCCAGTGAGACAAATGAAATAGCCAGTATAATCCCCACGAATCCTTTACGTGTTGGGAATTTGGGAAACAATCAGCCAAGGAGGCAATATACTGATCTCGGCATGCCAATCCTTTTGGTGTTCCGAGAAGCAGTGAAAGCAAATTTACTGAAGCCCTTAGAAGCAAGGCCATTACCGAACCCCCTGCCTCGGAATTTCAAAGCCAATGAATACTGTGAGTACCATCAAGGACATGGGCATAAGACCGAATCATGCTGGACTTTGAAAAATCGTCTACAAGACGTGGTTGACAATGGGTCCATCATCCCCAAGAGCAAGCTGAATATCAACCAATCCCTTGCCTAACCATGGGATCAATGCAAAAAAAAAAAAACAAAAAACAAATTGCTGAGCAAGAATCGTTCGATCTTTTCGAACTTTGCTTAGAAATGAATGAAGTTTGTGTCTGAGAAGGTCGAGATCAAACCTCCAAAAGAACAAAGGAATTGTTCAAGACCAACAACAACCTGTCTGATCGATTTAAGCATCGAGAAGAAAAAAGGAACTACAGTCAACCCAATCCTAGTCCATCACAGTCCACCTAGAGTCTATCTTTTAGGGTCTAGTTTTTTCTTTTCATTTTCATTTCTATTCAAATTTTCATTTGTAAATCTAAGTGTCTTTTGTACACAAATTTTGTCTTATCAATAAAAAGGGATCAGTTTATATTCCAATCATGCTTATACTCTTTCTCTATCCTTTCCTGTGAAAGCACAAAAAAAAAAAAAAAGAAAAAAAATACTAAAAAATTAAAAAAAAAAAAAGAATGATGATAAAAAAAAAAAAGAGGATAAAAATTGGCAAAGAAAAATGCATTCATTTGCTCTGCATCAATCAAAGCTGGGGGCATCCTAAGAAGCACCATTAAAAGGGGAAGTTTTGAAGGGTAATCATGGAAAGGATCCAGCAAAGGGTACCCAAGACTTCAAACAGTACCGAGGCAAAGCCGATGGAAGGGGTTAGGGCCAGAATGGTTTCTCCGAAAACCCAGGAAAGGAAGATGCTCCGACGGAGAGGCATCTGAATTTTGAGCTTAAAAGCGACATAATAAAGAAGTTATGTTTGGAATTGGGTTGGGTCTGCACGAAGTCGCAATGCTATCCATACACTACTCAAGTCATCTCAGAATCAAGTTGCCTCGAAATTCTTTATGGTGAGGCTGCTTCTACGCAAGCAAAAGGAAAAACAGGACGAGAGGAACCCCTGGTCAAAAGGAAGCAAACAAGCAAAAAGAAAAAAAATAGGTGAAAAGGAACTTCTGCACAAAAGAAAGAAATCAAGGACAAAGCTACAGGAAATCAAGTTGTCAAAAACGGGTCAACTGCAAGCTCTCCGTTAAATTCAAGCCCATCAAGGGTAGATGACAAATCATTTCAGCCATAAGGACAAAGACCAAGCGGCTGCTCACATTTTTGAAAAAGCAAGTTAAAAGAAGCAGTCATTTCCACAAATTGGATGACAACAAACACCTTGAAAATCAAGCGCCAAGCATGGCACAAGTACAAGTGTCCTTATAAACAAGGACCATTTCTCAAAACAAGGAAAAGGAAGAGTCTCCTCAAAATTCCTTATGGAGAGGAGAACCATTGAGGAAATAAGTTTCAAATTCAGAGGAAGATAAAGTTCAAGAAAAAGAATCAAATTGACGTCAAGAATTCAAACATGGCGAAGCCACAAGCTCAAAGCATAAAAGCTTCTTCAACACTCAAGCCACTCAAGTTACCACCACAATGTGGGTATTCAAAACTCTTTGTGATGAATACAAGTCATATTTTAGTCAACCAGTGGTAAAACCACTACAACAACAAAGTCAGATTCGCCTAGGGTCATCTCTATCATACGAGCTCGAGTCAATAAGTTGATTCAACAACATCAAAGTTGGGAATGAATCTCGTAAAGACATCAAACCGGGAAGGAATACCGCGACGAAATCAAGCCAGAAATGAATTCTGCATCAACATCAAGTCGGGAATGAATCTCGCAAAGACCTAAAGCCGGGAAGGAATCCCGCGACGAAATCAAGCCAGAAATGAATTCTGCATCAACATCAAGTCGGGAATGAATCTCGCAAAGACCTCAAGCCGGGAAGGAATCCCGCGACGAAATCAAGCCAGAAATGAATTCTGCATCAACATCCAGCCGGGAAGGAATCCCGCAAAGACATCAAGCCGGGAAGGAATCCCGCGAAGAAATCAAGTCAGAAATAAATTCTGCATCAACATCAAGTCGGGAAAGAATCCCGCAAAGACATCAAGCCGGGAAGGAATCCCGCGAAGAAATCAAGTCAGAAATAAATTCTGCATCAACATCAAGTCGGGAATGAATCTCGCAAAGACATCAAGCCGGGAAGGAATCCCGCGAAGAAATCAAGTCAGAAATAAATTCTGCATCAACATCAAGTCGGGAAAGAATCCCGCAAAGACATCAAGCCGGGAAGGAATCACGTGAAGAAATCAAGTCAGAAATGAACTCTGCATCAACATCAGTCGGGAAGGAATCCCGCAAAGACATCAAGCCGGGAAGAAATCCCGCGAAGAAATCAAGTCAGAAATGAATTCTGTATTAATATCAAGTCAGGAAGGAATCCCGAAGAAATCAAATCGGAAATGAATTCCACAATCAGCATTAAGTCGGAATTGAATTTCGCCCCAACAGCAAGTCGGAAATAAATGCCGCACCAAGACGGAAAGGAATTCCGCACTAACATCAAGACGGAGATGAATTCCGCACCAGCCGAGCACGAAGTTCGCATCCCGGAAGGAACTACGAAAGACCTGATTCTCCCCATCCCCCGAAGAGTTCTTGGAGATACTTAGGCAGCCACAAAGGCGCGGTCACAAACATAAGTCTGCATCATAAAAAGCATTTTCTCTTTGCCAATAAAAAATATAATAATAAAAATAATAAAGAAAAGAGAAGAAAAGAAAAATAAAAGCTGGAGTCGAAAACCCGAAAGGGCGGCTTCAGGCAAGAATTGAGCCCGCTAGGTGTGAATACTCAAATTTTGAGGCTCAAAGAGCCATTTTTTTTCGGACTGCAAACAGTCCGGTCGGACCGGAGGTCATTCAAAAAAGTTCACCGGAAGTGTGCCAATATGGTACTTGAAATGTCCGAAAAATTACGAGGATCACGGAACTGGTCTCGGAATATTTTTCCGAGATCCGGAACTCCCGGAAAAGCCTCCGGAATAATAAGGAGAAAAGGCACACGTGCCCGCCCACGGGGGCGGGCCTGCCCGCCCAAGCCAGGCGGGCATGCCCGCCTCGCATGGGCGGGCACACCCGCCCAGCTTGGGCGGACACGCCCGCCCAGCATGGGCGGGCATACCCGCCCAAGCCAGGCGGGCATGCCCGCCCAGCTTGGGCGGACACGCCCGCCCAGCTTGGGCGGACACGCCCGCCCAGCATGGGCGGGCACGCCCGCCCAGCTTGGGCGGACACGCCCGCCCAGCTTGGGCGGGCACACCCGCCCAAGCCAGGCGGGCATGCCCGCCCAGCTTGGGCGGACACGCCCGCCCAGAATGGGCGGGCACACCTGCCCAGCTTGGGCGGACACGCCCGCCCAGCATGGGCGGGCACGCCCGCTCTCTTAGGCGGGCACGCCCGCCCTCGAGGGTGGGCAGGCGCGCCCGGGGTGCGTTTTTTTCCTATAAAAAGAGGCCCCGGGGCTCCATTTTACTCACTCAGTCTGTGTTGACGGACGCTCCTTCTCCCTACGCTCTTTGCGATTCTTTACTGCTTTCTTGCATTTTTTTTAGTTTTAATTTTATTTTATTGTTGTGATACCTGGTCACTTAAAATTAAATTAAAATTAATTCCCTTAACGAGGAGCTTAACCTGGAGTTAAGAAGCGGTCGACGATTAAATCAGGTATGTAAACAAAACTCTGCCTATTTAATTTTAGCACTTCATGCATGCTTCTCTTCTACTCCGCCTAAATTCTATAACGGCATAAATGCATTCATATCATCCACCAGGCAAATAAAATGGTCTTAAATAAATAAAATTAAGCTTAAGTGCCCGGTTAATTAATAATCGTGGTATTAAAGCTTAAATTCGACAATATTGGCTAAAAGCCTAGTTAATCAATAACTATGGTGAAAGTGCCTTATTTCGAACAGTTTTTTGCCTAAGTCTAATTAATCAATAATTGTGACTAAAAGGCCCTGATTAAACACTTTTTCTTTTTATGGCAATAAATTGCCTATATTTCAATTTAATTAATCACTTTAGGCAAACAAATTGCCTATAAGTGAGAATTGATTCTTTTCCATAGCGACAAATCGCTTCAAGTAATATTTTGGCTAAAAGCCTTTAATTAATCACTTTAGGCAAACAAATTGCCTATAAGTGAGAATTGATTTCGTTCTCATAGCGACAAACCGCTTAAATCAAAATTTGGCTAAAAGCCTTTAATTAATCACTTTAGGCAAACAAATCGCCTATAAGTGAAGATTAACTTTTTTGTAGCGACAAATCGCTTAAATTAAATTTCTTTGGCTAAAAGCCTTCGAACAATTTTTTTTTGGCAAATAAACTGCCTTAAATCAATCCATTTAGGCGATAATCGCCCAATTAATATCATTTGGCAAATTAAGTGCCTAAACCAATATTTTGGCTTTAAAAGCCTTAAAACAATTCGTTTTGGCACAAATGCCTTAAAAAATCAATCTTTTGGCAAGAATAAGCCCAAATTAAACTCTTTTGGCTAAAAGCCTCAAAATCAACATTTTGGCACCAAGTGCCTAAATCAATCAGTCTTTTGGCAAAAAGCCTAAACAAAATGCACGGAGCATACACACACTCATGCATAAAGCATCCCATTCAAAGCCCTCTAAAAAGAGGCGTATCGAACTACGTCGACTTTGATCTTCCATTCAAACGGAAGTACGTAGGCACGTTTGGGATTTAACCCCGAGCGGCAAGTCAAAATCACATAAACCTTTTATTTGGTCCAATCACATCATTTACCTTGCAAAGCATTCAAGCATTCATTCATGGTTAGTTTATCAGCATGACATAGTCTCGGGATCCATCTCGGGTTTGCACACCATGCTTTAGACATTGGGTAATTAATCTAGTAACTAGGTTAATTAAAAATGGAGTCACTTAGGGTTTTTTCCTAGTTTACCCTGAAACAATTAAACAAGGTGGCGACTCACACATCACGTGCATTTCTTCCTTAGTCACATGCCTTCATATTGCATTTGATATTTTGGGGAGGGGTTCACAGTTTGGCGACTTCACTGGGGAATGTTTATGTAATCTTTTTGCATAATAGTGGACTACAATTGCTGCATAGACTAACCTGCCCTTCTTTAGGGTATTATTTTACTATGCTTTGTTTTGCAGGGTACCTAAGCACAAATTGAGTATTCCTTCTTTAAGAATGCTTAATAAGGGAAATTTGAACTTGATTGACAAATTTAATTAAGACATTTAAATTTGTTGACTTATGTGCACGATTGAGAATCTTTTTCTCCATTGCATAAAAAATGAATTTCAAATGAATTTCTTCTCTCTCTGTTCAAACTTCTGAGTCTGGATAGCAAGTAGCGTTGATCGGCAGGTCTCTTTGATTATGTCGACGGACAGCCAAAGCGTCCTCCCTGTTACCGCAAACCGCCCCTAATCCTTTTGGGGGTGGCCCATGGGTATGCGTACCACTGGACCCACGTGAAACTCTTTGTTTCACATGTGGTTAGGTATATCCATACTCAAGGTTCAAGGGTCCCTTATAAACCGATTCTCTATTTGAGTCATAGCCTATAGAACCTACCCTTTAGGGCTGTATGCACCCAATGATGTGAATCATATTCATTAAATGGTTTATGACATGTTGTTATGTGCATTCACGACATATCATAGGCATGGGATAAACACAAAGAGAGCAGAAAAACACCCTTTTACATTCAGTCATGCACAGTTGGAAAAAGAGTCAATCTACCTCATATCAGTTACCTGATACACCAACCACTGTACCTAATCCAGCTACCCTTACCCTTACAGGTGCCCACAATCCGAGTGCCTACCCAAGTGCCAGACACACCTACAGTGCTATCACCAGCTTCACCAGCTTCACCAGCTACACCAGCTTCGCCTACAACTCCAACAACCCTATCTGCACCAATGGCATCACTTGCTGATATCCAAACCCTCATCGAACAACTAGAGGCTAGAATGGAGGCCAGAATGAATGAGGCACTAGCTGCCCAAAGGACCGCCCTGATAGCTGAATTGGGAAATGGGAATGGTAATGGAAATGGGGCTTCCGCTGGGGGAAGTGGACCTGCTGCCTCCAACCAGGGTCCTGCTGCTGAACCTACAGACCCCGTCCTAAACCTGGATGAGATGCCTTCCAAAACTGCTTCTGAGCTGGAAGCTCAAAGAATGAGAGAGAAGCTAGAGCTTTTAGAAAGGTCAATCACTGCCCTCAAGACCCATAAGGAAGTGGTGGACATGGACTCCTTGTCTTTGTTCCCTGAAGCCAGATTACCAACTAAGTTCAAGATGCCCAACATGGACAAGTTTGATGGAACCACTTGTCCTAAAACACATTTGAAAATGTATGTGGGTGCCTTAAACCCATTCGGATTGAGCAGTGAGCTCCTTGCTCAGTTGTTCCAACAATCTCTTACTGGTGCTGCATTAAGATGGTTTGTTAGCCTTGATCGGTCTAAGATGAAGACCTGGGAGGATATCTGTAATGCATTTAATTCCCAGTATCACTACAACATGGAGGTGGATGTTACCCGAAGGGAATTAGAGACTACTAAGCAGAAAAATAATGAACCTTTTTCCTCGTTCCTTACGAGGTGGAGGGCCAAGGCCGCCCAAATGATTAACCGGCCTTCAGAACAAGAACAGGTAGACATAATAATAAAGAATCTGCAGCCTGTCTACCAACAGCGGTTACAAACTCAGTACCTACCAACGTTTCAGTCACTCATTGCCACTGCTACGAAGGTAGAAGATCTGATTCAAATGGGGCAACTGAAAGAAGACTCAGGAACCTCAAAGTACAAGAAACCTAGCCAAGCTAGTAAAGTCCATGAAGTGGCAAGCATCACCCCCACTAACCCTTTGCGTGTGGGGAACATGAGAAATGGCAATCAGTCCAGAAGAACCTATACTGATCTCGGGATGCCAATCCTTTTGGTTTTCCGAGAGGCTGTCAAGGCCAATTACATCAAGCCTTTGGAAGCAAGGCCCCCACCAAATCCTTTACTAAGGAATTACAAAGCAGATGAATACTGTGAATACCATCAGGGATATGGGCATAAGACTGAAGCGTGTTGGACGCTTAGGAACCGCATACAAGATCTGGTAGACAATGGGTCGATCATCCCGAGAAGTAAACCAAACATTAGTACTAACCCCTTACCAAATCATGGGGTAAATGCTATTATAGATGACCAGGAGCTGATCGATCCTTTCGAACTGTTCCTAGAGATGAATAACATATGTGTCCTGGATCTGAACGACCTAAGTGAAGAGGTCGATGCTATTACCAGGAGCGGGAGACAGTATGAGCCACTGGTTTTGGATAAAATCCACAACAAGCCCTACCAGAGGGCAGAGGAGCCAAAAGAGGACTCGGTACTCTTACAATTGAAAAAGACACAAGCTAGGGTATCAATCTGGGAACTGTTGGCAGCATCCTTTCCTCATCGCCAAGCTCTTTGCAAGGCTTTGAGCCAATTACAGACGTCAGTGGAGGTTAGCCCGGAAGTACTAGTCTCCACCCTCACCCAGTCATCCAAAGTACAAAGCATCGGGTTTTCTGATGAGGACCTGCCTAAAGAGGGGGGCAGTCATAATAATGCCCTGTATGTCACGGTTCAGACCAGAGACAAAACGGTGCCCATGGTTCTCATTGACAATGGGTCAGCTCTGAATGTCTGTCCACTAAGGGTAGCCAGCTGCTTAGGGTTGGAGGAAACAGACTTCACTCCATCAGATCAAATAGTGAAAGCATACGATAGTACCCGGAGGGAAGTATTGGGGGTTGCCACACTGAAATTAACAGTTGGGCCAACTGTGATGGAAGTTCCGTTTCAGGTTATTGATGTACCAACCAGCTTTAATCTGCTTCTAGGTAGACCATGGATACACCACACCAAGGCAATACCCTCGTCCTTGCACCAAAAGGTCAAGTTTCCCTATGAAGACAAAGTTATCACCATTCAAGGGGATGACTACAATCAGCTGAAAAAGCCAAAGGGCCAGCCTCTCTTTGAGGTCAGTCCTGAAACTGCCAACCTACCTCTCTCAGGATTTCAGTATGACACCGTGCAATGCGTAGAAGGAAAGCCTGCCAATTCTCGAGTTCTCTTTGATTTCGGGACAGTACGGATAAACTGCATAGTGCCTTTGATGCTGAAGATGTCCTACCTGCCAGGAATGATTATGGCAAGGTCAGGAAAAACATACCCCGCGCTGCAGGCCTGGGAGTGTCCGGTAAATGAAGGAACTTATGGACTGGGTTATGAGCCTACCGAGGAAGACCGCACTGAAAGGATAAGACGAAGGAAGAAGGGAGGCATACAAATGCGGCCATATCATCTGACTTTGAATGGCTATTTCTGTAAACTGGGAGAGACAATTCCTTATTGTGGCTTCCCGGAGCCATTCCCCTGCCCGACTGCTAAGAAGATGCTGCCGGGATTAGGAGTATTTGCCGATGTCTGGGGCAACGGGCCCGAAACCATCACTAAACTGGAAACCGAGGACTTCATGCAGCCTAGTCTCTTTGATGAGGTTGCAGTCATCACAGGAAATGATGGGAATCAAGACCTGCTCAACCTGATCAAGCCAAGCGAAGGACCTCTTGACAACTGGTACGCCGAGGAGGAGCACACTGCTGATAAACCCCCTCCCGAGTCAAACCTAGCACCAGAGTCTGTAATCATGTCCTGTACTGAGTCTGAGTCTGATCCCGAGTCTGGAACCGAGTCAGAGTCCAGTTCCAGTTCTGAGTCGTCTGTGTCGGATCTAGAAGATCCAGATTTCAAACTTGATGTAACTTTTGAAGACGATTCTGTCATAATTAATAAAGGTCTGCAAATTCTTGATTACCCTGCGTGTCTATCTTTCCAAGCATTTCCAAGCAAAAATGATCAAATAAATGAAATAAAAAATGAAAAGGAAAAAATAATGATTGGCAAAGAAGAAAATGAACATACACACATTGCATCTGATTGCATGAACAGGGAACAGGTCAGTAAATGTTTGAAGAAGTTTGCCGATTGTTTCATGTGGAAGGCGAGTGACATCACGGGAATTGACCCAGCAATAGTGGTGCACAAGATTCCGGTATATCCGGAAGCCAAACCGGTGAAACAAAAACTCAGAAGACTGAAGACGGAATGGTCCTTAAAAATCAAGGAGGAGGTTGCCAAGCAGCTAGAGAATAAGTTCATAGAACCCATCGCCTACCCAACATGGTTAGCAAATATTGTGCCGGTGCCGAAGAAAGATGGCAAAGTCAGAATGTGTGTGGATTATCGGGATTTGAATAGAGCATGTCCGAAGGACGACTTCCCCCTGCCGCATATTGACTTGTTGGTGGACCGAATGGCTGGACACGAGACGGTCTCTTTGACCGATCTTGCTGTCGGGTATAATCAAATAATGATGCATTTGCCAGACAAAGAGAAGACGGCATTCATCACGGAATGGGGAACCTACTGCTATAGGGTCATGCCCTTCGGGCTCAAAAATGCCAGGGCAACCTATCAAAGAATGGCAACGACCATCTTTCACGACATGATTCACAAGGAGGTGGAAGTGTATGTGGATGATATGGTGGTTAAGTCAAAAACAACCGAAGAACATACAACAGCACTTGAGAAGTTCTTCCTTAGACTTCGAAAGTATAATTTGAAGCTCAACCCGGCGAAATGTCTGTTTGGAGCCACGTCCGGAGTATTTCTGGGGCATATGGTTAGTCGGAAGGGCATAGAGATTGACCCTTCAAAGGCCAAAGCTATTCTGGAAATGCCAGCACCAAAGACCGAAAAAGAAGTCCGAGGTTTCTTGGGAAGGCTACAGTACATCAGCCGTTTCATCAATCAGTTGGCTGATACCTGTGGCCCAATTTTCAAGCTACTTAGGAAAGGAGTGGCAGTCAAATGGAATGAGGATTGTCAGGCAGCTTTCGACCAAATCAAGCAATACCTGTTATCCCCACCAGTTTTACAACCACCAAGGGTAGGAAAGCCTTTGCTATTGTACCTATCAGTGACAGAAGAAGCTATGGGTGCAATGTTAGCTCAGCAGGCAGAAGATACAAGGGTAGAAAATGCCGTGTATTACCTCAGTAAGAGGATGCTAGAATACGAATTGAAATATAATAAAATAGAGAAGCTGTGTTTGGCTCTGGTCTGGGCATGTACAAAGCTGCAACATTACCTCTCGTCTTACACTACGCACGTTATTTCTGAATCGAACCCCTTGAAATTCCTTATGGAAAGGCCGGTCCTTGACTGTAAGATGGCAAAGTGGGTATCGGTGCTTGCAGCTTATGACCTAAAATTTGTACAACGGAAGGCAGTAAAAGGCGGAGCCTTGGCTGACCAATTAGCAGAACTGCCAGTTGAAGACCAAATGCCGGAGGTGGAATTTCCTGATGAAGACTTGTTGAATTTGGAAAGAGAAGTCTGGGAGATGTACTTTGATGGAGCTTCAAACTACCATGGAAATGGGGTTGGTGTCGTATTCAAAACTCCTTGTGGAGAGTACGTCCCAATTGCAGTTAAACTAGACTTCGACTGTACCAATAATGAGGCCGAATACGAAGCCTGTATCAAGGGATTAGAAGCCGCCCTAGAAAAAGAAATAAAAATCCTTAGGGTTTTCGGAGATTCCAACCTGATAGTCTCCCAGGCCCTAAGGAAGTGGAAAATCAAGGAAGAGCGTTTGGTTCCTTACTTACAACGCTTAGACGAATTGGCTCAACAATTTGAGGAATTATCTTTTCACTACTTACCGCGAGCCAAGAATCAGTTTGCCGATGCCCTAGCTACTTTGGCCTCCATGGTCAATGTAGAGGGAGACCAAGTCATTCGACCTCTGACAGTCCGGCTACAGAAACAGCCAGCACACGTTATGAATTTGGTGGATGACAAGCCTTGGTACTGGGATATACAGAACTATCTTCAGGGTGAAGCCTATCCGGAGGGATCCACTAAAACTGATCAGCGGACATTGAGACAGTTAGCATCCGGATATTTCCTTACTGAGGGAATTCTGTATAAAAGAAGTTGGAATGGCTTGCACCTGAGGTGCGTTGACGAAGAAGAGGCTCAAACCATCATGGATTCCGTACATAATGGGGAATCTGGTCCACACATGCATGGGATGGCCCTGGCTCGGAAAATTATGAACCTGGGTTATTACTGGTCAACTATGAACGAAGATTGCGTGAGGCACACACGGAAATGCCACGAGTGTCAAATTTTCGCTAAACTGCAAAGGCAGCCTCCGGTCAATCTGAATCCCATAGCCTCACCATGGCCTTTCGCAATCTGGGGCATAGACATAATTGGAAAGATCCATCCGAAGGCCTCTAATGGCCACCAATTTATCCTGGTTGCTGTTGATTATTTCACAAAGTGGATCGAGGCAGCCTCCTGGTTGCTGTTGATTATTTCACAAAGTGGATCGAGGCAGCCTCCTATTCGGTTTTGAATGCCAAGAAGGCAGCACAGTTCGTTCGTACCCACATCCTTTGTCGGTATGGAACACCATTCGAGATTATCACTGATAATGGATCTCATTTTCAAAACGAGTTTTCAGACCTGCTGAAGCGAAAGAAGATCCAGCATCATAAGTCCTCTCCCTACCGTCCACAGACGAACGGGGCAGTTGAGGCTGCAAACAAGGCCATAAAGGTCATTTTGCAGAAGACAGTTCAAAAGCATAGATCTTGGCACGAACAGTTACCAAATGCCTTATGGGGATATAGGACTTCAATCAGAACGCCTACTGGGGCGACCCCGTATTCCTTAGTATATGGCATGGAAGCAGTATTACCTATTGAGCTGGAAGTTCAGTCGGCGAGGATCATCCGGGAAAGCCAGATCAGCGAAGCAGATTGGGTTAAGAATTATCATTTGCAACTTTTGGGCATGGATGAAAAGCGACTACGAGCAATCCACCAAACTCAAGTGTATCAAAGAAGAATGGCCCGGCATTTCAATAAAAAGGTCAAAGACCGTAAACTGGAAGAGGGTTGTTTGGTCCTAAAGGAAATTAGACAGCCAATCATAGACCCACGTGGGAAGTTTCGTCCTCATTGGGCTGGACCCTATGTGTTGAAGAAGATACTATCTGGCGGAGCCGTCATCTTGACTGATTTGGATGGTTTGGAATTCACAAATCCATGTAATTTAGATCAGTTGAAAAGGTATTTTGTGTAATTGTAATCATTTGCATAATGTAAAAGGAACTACTTTAGACCTGATTCTCTTCGGAAAAAAGAAATTATATATCGGAGATATGTAGGCAGCCTTCATTGGGCGCGGTCTAAACATTAATAAAAAAAAAGTCATTTCATAATTCTTTTCTTCTTTGCCAATAACAAAAAAAAGAAGAAAAAAAGAGAAAGAAAGAAAAACCCGCTAAGTCGAAAACCCGAAAGGGCGACTTAGGCAAAATTCGGGGCCCGCTAAGTTGAAAACCCGAAAAGGGCAGCTTAGGCAAAAATGGGTAGCTCGCTAAGTTGAAAACCCGAAAGGGCGGCTTAGGCAAAACTTAGAGCTTAAAAAAAAATAATAATAAAGTTGGAAAATGCTTGGAAAGTTTGAAAGACAAATGACATTCATAATTCAGGCAAGCAGTTCAAATCAAGCAGAAAGCAAAAGATTCCAATAAATAATAAAGTCTAAACCAAAGTCTCAAGTAAAAAGCCAAAAAAGGCAAAGCATACATCCAGAAATAAACCCAAAAAAATCATAAGTCTATAGAAGTCTAGGTATCCCGCCACCTCCGTGGAGCGGCATCCTCTGAGTCTTCTACCGAACCAGCCTTGCCTGTCCGAGGAGCCAGCACGATCTCCTCACCAGTCCCAACCTCATCCTCAGCATCAGCTTGAACCCAACCTTCGAGTACGCTCAGCAGTGCAGTCCTCCTTGGTCTCTCAATTGGCCAGACAGTAGTAATGAACCAGGCCCGGTACTCGAGAGAAGTCTGAACGCTGGTAGGATCAGGTAAAGGTCTAACCATACGGTGATCTCTAACCCAAGCTTTAAGAACAGCTCGGGTAACACCAGCAGTAATCGCAGAATCAGCTGAAATGTCATCCATAATAGGGACAGTCTGATCTATCCCCATCTGCCTCAGAACGCGCGAAGCGCAGTACCAAGTACAGTGTGTGAGGCCTAGGAGGTAAACCCGAGAATGGCGGAAGCTGACCTGAATAAAGCAGTTGATATTATACCAAGGGACGAACCACAGTATCTCATTTGGACCCAATTCAACCAGCCATGAAGTCCATGTTTTAATAGAAGGGTGGGAGAGCAAGATTTTCCGCATGCGATATTGAGAAGGATTGTAAGGAAGGGAGGTTGGAGCAGCCACTACTTGAAGGTGATCCCTCAACCAAACCTGAATAATGGATCTTTTCCATTATAAGAAAAAAGAAGAGGAAGAGGAAGAATGAGGTAGGATAATAGAAAAATACCTGGAGAATGATGGGGGAAACAGTCCAATCATCGAACCCTAAAGCAGCTCTGTCAAGACTTCTAATGGTCTCAGCCAGCACAATACCGCCAATGCAACCCATATCCTCCATTTGCCAAACCATAGGGCAAAGCCGCAAGTCTCCAAAACCCGGGTCACGGTTGAATAAGAAACCAGCCAACAAGCAAAAAACCAGGGCCCGCATCCTCAGCCTCATCCGGTCAGGATCATCCAAGCAAGTCTCTGAAAATTCATCAATCAGGGGTAGCAGAATCGCCTTCTGGTCATCCACAATCATAGCCTTAGCCTGTGGCCGGCTAAACCGAAACAAGTTCTCAAACGACTTAACATACCCAACTTTCACCTCGTGCCTAACCAAGGGAGCATTGGGATCACACCCTATAATCGCACAAAATTCCTCAAAGAGAGGGCACATTTCCTCCATCATAGCCCCAAACCGAAAGACGTGAGCCTCAGGATCCCAAAATCTAATACAGGCTCGCACAAAGTCCCAGTCAACTACTACGCCCCTAAGAGTGATAACAGGAGAAATCCCGTACCTCCCCAAATTGATCTTTTCAACTTTGGAGAGACTCCTGGTCCAGCTATGCATGCTATGATTGTAAAAGGGATTCATGTTTCTTATTTATTTATCCTTCCTGTTTTTATTAAAAAAAAAAAAAAATAAATATAATAAATAAAAAAATAAAGAAAAAAGGAGGGAGAGAGAGAACTGACCTAAATAGTTGTTTAAGCACAATGTTTGAGAGTCAGAATGAAAGAAAAAGGGGCTGAAAGCAGCCTTTTTATTAAGAAAGTCGCGCCTAAGGGCGGCTGCCCGCGCCCTCTAAGGCGGGTATGCCCGCCCAGGAAGGGCGGGCACGCCCGCTCAGCGTGGGCGGACATGCCCGCCCAGCTAGGGCGGGCACGCCCGCCCAGCGTGGGCACACATGCCCGCCCAGGCAGGGCGGGCACGCCCGCCCAGCGTGGGCGGACATGCCCGCCCAGCTAGGGCGGGCACGCCCGCCCAGCGTGGGCGGACATGCCCGCCCAGCTAGGGCGGGCACGCCCGCCCAGAGTGGGCGCACATGCCCGCCCAAGCAAGGCGGGCACGCGCGCCCAGTATGGGCGCACATGCCCGCCCAAACAGGGCGGGCACGCGCGCCCAGTATGGTCGCACATGCCCGCCCAAGCAGGGCGGGCACGCGCGCCCAGTATGGGCGCACACGCCCGCCCAGCCAAGGCAGGCATATAAAAAAAAAAAAAAAAAAAAAAAAAAAAAAGAAAAAAGAAAAAAAATAAATAGGAATAAAAATAAAAAAAAATAACTTTTTCCTCTTCTCTTTCAAAAAAAGAAAGAAACAAAGTTTGTACTTTTTTTTTTTTTCCTTTTCTGCTCAAATCTCATACATACATATTGTCAAGTATTAATCAAGTGCAGGTACAAATAAGTTGAGTACAGAAATACAGGTCAAGATTCAATACAGGAAAATAAAGAGGGAAAGAAAGTAAAGGAAAGCAAAGAAATCTAGCAACCATCAGCGGCGAGACCTCCTCCGCCTCTGGTCGTCAAAAGCCTGCAGTGTCCAAGCTGACGTTAGTTCCTCCTGCATTCCAAGGATTAGCTCCATCATCTGACGGATCAAGCCGTCAGGAACCTGGAAATCGCACAAAAATACAAAGTCAATGTACAAATCTCTTATGAATCTTTTTTATGAGAGATTTACCAGTCATTACCTCATTAATGTCATCAGGAGGAAGAGCCAGGTGATTCACACGGTCCAGGGATACCTCCCTAAGGGACGAAGTACCCTCAGGAGTGTAATAGGAAATGCTGTATGGAAGGTGCAAGTTGGCCAAGCCCCGATGGACAGGCCTGGTAGCCTCTGAAATAGCCTGGGGAATCCTGAAGGCACCAACCAAATGACTAGGGCCAGCTCGAGACGGACCCTCCACCGGAGTAGAAGAAGAAGGCTGGGCCTCAGGCCTCCTCCTTGGAGTTCTGGCCGAAGAACCAGAAGCCCGAGAGGAACGTGTGCCAAGCGGCTGGGAAGGAGTCGACCTCGGGAGACTGTCGAACCTGGAGCCGATGGGCCGCATCAGAAACACCTGGCAGAATTCGTCGTAATCTCCACCTTGGATCAATTCCATGTACGGGATACCCTCAGTATGGACATCTGTAAGAACCATCTGTTTGCCCGCTCGCATGTCCTCAGGGGGAGGAAGAGGAACCGAGCGGCAGCCCCTAACCTGGAAGTTCACTCGCTCACCCAGGTAATAACGTCTCAGAACAGGATGTGATAAGACAAACCGTCGCCGAGACAGAGCATCTGATCGCCTGAAGTGGGGATCCGCCTCAATCCAATGTTGGAGTCGGGTGCCCATCGCCCCTACTTCAACCTATGTAAGAGAAGTAAATGTGTTAATAAATCTTTTTTCACACAACCAAGAGAAATTAGGAATGCACTCGCCTGCCCTATGGAACAAGTATCGAAGAAGCTCCGCAGATCTCCCAAAGACTGCCGGCGTAGAACAGACTGTTGGTTAGCTCGGTACCATCTCCAAGCTAAAGGTACCAACCCTAGCCCAAGATCAGTACGGGCCAGCTCAGGGCGGATAGAGGGGAAATACTCAAAGGCCCAAGTCTGCACAAGGAAGGAAAGGATTAATAATAAAAAAGGGGGGCACAGAATGAGGATATGTTCTTTACATTACCTCCCAAAATAGTAGGTCCCACTGAGCCTGCAGTGGCCTCGACTCATATCGCACATGTCATCATACATGCGGCTCAGAATAGCACCAGCCCAGTCATACTCAGAGAGGTGGGCCAAGTCCTCCAAACTCCTCAGTATAGAGGGATTAAACTTCTCTTTTCTGTTAGACCAAAAAGACGAAGCAAACAGCAGCAGCAGAGTGAATCTAGCTACCTGAGTCGCTGTTAGCTCTCCCTGTCTATGTCGAGCATAAATGCTAGGAGCTTGGGAGGATAACCAGTGCCTCGAAACACTCAGATCGGGGGAGGAATGGCTGGGTCTAACAATCCGGGGAAGGTCAATCCCTATCAGCTCCGTCATTCGGTCGGGGGTAACCGCAGTCCTCCAATCGTCATACAGCTCGATCGGCTGAGTACCAAAAGGAATCCCAGAAATCAATGAAAAGTCAGTTGGGGTCATCGTCATCTCGCCCCAAGAGAAGTGGAAAGTGTTGGTGGTGTCCCACCATCTCTCAGCCAACGCGCCCAGTAAACTTTTGTAATTCTGCCTACCCAGCTCGAGATTTCTTAAGAAGCCCAGGTGAGAGGGGTCAATGATGGCTCCGACCGGGTTATTAGGATCAAGTATGTCAAATGGGATCTCAGCAATAGAGGACTCGCCCACGTCCAGCCTTATATATGCGTCCTAGAAGGTAAAACAGTTTAAGGTTATCCTTTGGTTCCTAACTAAAAGATATCCTAATCCTCCCCCAGTACCATACTAATAAAAGTGGTAAGATTCAATCACGATTTGGCCTAAGGCCCAAAAATCATAATTTGGCCTAAGGCCCAAAAAATCACGATTTGGCCTAAGGCCCAAAAAAAAAATCATAATTTGGCCTAAGGCCCGAAAAATCATAATTTGGCCTAAAGCCCAAAAAATTCACACTTGGCCTAAGGCCCAAATATACAGAAGCGAAGGGAGCTTACCTGGGCAAAGACGCCGGTCATGGAAGCATGATTGTCAGCGTCCGCCGTAAGATTGGCACCGTCAACAGAGATTCCCAGAGACTCCAGGAGATCCTCACCGCTGCTATGGCTCGGGGAAACCATGATGAGAAAATTTGAGAGAATTTGAGAGAGCTCTTTTGATTTGGAGAGTGGAGAATGAATGAAGTAATGAGTTTTTGAGCTATTTATAAGCAAATAGCCAAGAGGCGGGTCTTTTGGACGCGTCCGATTTTCGCCTCCAAAATTTGTGTTTCAGACAACCACCGACTCCCATAAATCATTTTTTATGATAGTCAGTGGGGGGCAATTGTGAATACTCAAATTTTGAGGCTCAAAGAGCCATTTTTTTTCGGACTGCAAACAGTCCGGTCGGACCGGAGGTCATTCAAAAAAGTTCACCGGAAGTGTGCCAATATGGTACTTGAAATGTCCGAAAAATTACGAGGATCACGGAACTGGTCTCGGAATATTTTTTCGAGATCCGGAACTCCCGGAAAAGCCTCCGGAATAATAAGGAGAAAAGGCACACGTGCCCGCCCACGGGGGCGGGCCTGCCCGCCCAAGCCAGGCGGGCATGCCCGCCTCGCATGGGCGGGCACACCCGCCCAGCTTGGGCGGACACGCCCGCCCAGCATGGGCGGGCATACCTGCCCAAGCCAGGCGGGCATGCCCGCCCAGCTTGGGCGGACACGCCCGCCCAGCATGGGCGGGCACACCCGCCCAGCTTGGGCGGACACGCCCGCCCAGCTTGGGCGGGCACACCCGCCCAAGCCAGGCGGGCATGCCCGCCCAGCTTGGGCGGACACGCCCGCCCAGAATGGGCGGGCACACCCGCCCAGCTTGGGCGGACACGCCCGCCCAGCATGGGCGGGCACGCCCGCTCTCTTAGGCGGGCACGCCCGCCCTCGAGGGTGGGCAGGCGCGCCCGGGGTGCGTTTTTTTCCTATAAAAAGAGGCCCCGGGGCTCCATTTTACTCACTCAGTCTGTGTTGACGGACGCTCCTTCTCCCTACGCTCTTTGCGATTCTTTACTGCTTTCTTGCATTTTTTTAGTTTTAATTTTATTTTATTGTTGTGATACCTGGTCACTTAAAATTAAATTAAAATTAATTCCCTTAACGAGGAGCTTAACCTGGAGTTAAGAAGCGGTCGACGATTAAATCAGGTATGTAAACAAAACTCTGCCTATTTAATTTTAGCACTTCATGCATGCTTCTCTTCTACTCCGCCTAAATTCTATAACGGCATAAATGCATTCATATCATCCACCAGGCAAATAAAATGGTCTTAAATAAATAAAATTAAGCTTAAGTGCCCGGTTAATTAATAATCGTGGTATTAAAGCTTAAATTCGACAATATTGGCTAAAAGCCTAGTTAATCAATAACTATGGTGAAAGTGCCTTATTTCGAACAGTTTTTTTGCCTAAGTCTAATTAATCAATAATTGTGACTAAAAGGCCCTGATTAAACACTTTTTCTTTTTATGGCAATAAATTGCCTATATTTCAATTTAATTAATCACTTTAGGCAAACAAATTGCCTATAAGTGAGAATTGATTCTTTTCCATAGCGACAAATCGCTTCAAGCAATATTTTGGCTAAAAGCCTTTAATTAATCACTTTAGGCAAACAAATTGCCTATAAGTGAGAATTGATTTCGTTCTCATAGCGACAAACCGCTTAAATCAAAATTTGGCTAAAAGCCTTTAATTAATCACTTTAGGCAAACAAATCGCCTATAAGTGAAGATTAACTTTTTTGTAGCGACAAATCGCTTAAATTAAATTTCTTTGGCTAAAAGCCTTCGAACAATTTTTTTTTGGCAAATAAACTGCCTTAAATCAATCCATTTAGGCGATAATCGCCCAATTAATATCATTTGGCAAATTAAGTGCCTAAACCAATATTTTGGCTTTAAAAGCCTTAAAACAATTCGTTTTGGCACAAATGCCTTAAAAAATCAATCTTTTGGCAAGAATAAGCCCAAATTAAACTCTTTTGGCTAAAAGCCTCAAAATCAACATTTTGGCACCAAGTGCCTAAATCAATCAGTCTTTTGGCAAAAAGCCTAAACAAAATGCACGGAGCATACACACACTCATGCATAAAGCATCCCATTCAAAGCCCTCTAAAAAGAGGCGTATCGAACTACGTCGACTTTGATCTTCCATTCAAACGGAAGTACGTAGGCACGTTTGGGATTTAACCCCGAGCGGCAAGTCAAAATCACATAAACCTTTTATTTGGTCCAATCACATCATTTACCTTGCAAAGCATTCAAGCATTCATTCATGGTTAGTTTATCAGCATGACATAGTCTCGGGATCCATCTCGGGTTTGCACACCATGCTTTAGACATTGGGTAATTAATCTAGTAACTAGGTTAATTAAAAATGGAGTCACTTAGGGTTTTTTCCTAGTTTACCCTGAAACAATTAAACAAGGTGGCGACTCACACATCACGTGCATTTCTTCCTTAGTCACATGCCTTCATATTGCATTTGATATTTTGGGGAGGGGTTCACACTAGGCTGAAAACCCGAAAGGGCGGTCTAGGCAAAAGTTAGGGCAAAGAGCCTGCTAGAGTCGAAAACCCGAAAGGGCGGCTACTAGGCAAAAGTTAAGGCAAAAAGAAAAAAAAAGTGCTTTCAAAGGTCTTCTCAGGAGTATATAAATCATTTTTTCCAGGAACCACTGAATCCCTTCGAGTCAAAATTCACTACAAGAAAAATTTGAGTCTAAATCGAGTCTCTAAATCGAGTCTCCATCACCAGTGGTCATTCCACTACGAGTCACAAAAATCGAGTCATTCTCAAAAGTTCATTTTCAAAGCGTTACTCTTTGAGTCATTCCTCGAAAAAAGAGAGAGAGGAAAATGTCAATTCAATCCCCGGGGTTTCCAAAAAGACCCCGAAAAATGTCAAACATAATCGTTGAGAGGTAATTCTTTAATACCTCGTCTCCACTCGGACCATCGTTTCTTCGATCCTTTCAAGACGAACGATGTCATCCACATTGTCCGTTGCCTCGAGTCATGTAAGTGGCTTTGTTCTCTTTGATTCCTCAATCGATTGGACAAGTACAATACCAATGTCTTGAAGTATTCCATGGTCAGCACCATTCTGGGGGCAAGAAGTGATAAGAACCTTCACCATTCTCCCATCACAGAAGTAATCACGGAATTTTTAGTCTTTCATTAAGAAGAAATTCTACTTCAGCTAATAAGGGCATCAATTCTCTCAAGCAGGCGGCAAAATCCTCCAAGACCGATTCAGGGGCAAGTGTTATAAAAAAAAAACATACACAACCCAGGGTGAAACCCAACCATCGTCAATCTCTTTTACGCAAGCCCAGGGTAGAACCCGGTTAATGGTTAACTTTTTTTTACATAAAACCTAGGGTGAAACCCTAACCAATAGACAACCATTTTTTCATCCAAAACCAAGCCATTTGATCATTTCGACTTTAGGTGGACCCTTGGTTCTCAAAAATAAAACAAAATTCTTTTCAAGCCCTCATTAAGAGGCAAAACATCTTTTCAAGTCCTCTAAGAGGCAAAATCTCTTTTAAAGCCCTCATTAAGAGGCAAAACATCTTTTCAAGTCCTCTAAGAGGCAAAATCTCTTTTCAAGTCCTCTAAGAGGCAAAACTTCTTTTTTAAGTCCTCAAAAAAAAAAAAAAAAAATCTTTAAGTTACAAACATATATCCATGCATTTGATCATTTCATTTCAAAGAGAAAAAACAGCGGCGAGGTTTCCTCCTCTGCCCATCCTCAAAATTTGCTCCTTCAGACAGCCACTGGCTCTCATAAATCATTTTTATGATAGCCAGTGGGGGGCAAATGTGAATACTCAAATTTTGAGGCTCAAAAAGCCAGTTTTCCCAAACTGCAAACAGTCCGGCCTGCAACAGTGCCATGCCTACAGTAACTTTGACTTTGCTGCAGCAACTGTGCAAACAGTCCGGCCGGACCGGAGGCCATTTTGGACATTTACTGGAAGTATGCCAATATGGTACTTAAAACGTCCGGAATGTCACGAGGATCGCGGAACAGGTCCCGGAATATTTTTCTGAGACCCGGAACTCCCGAAAACTCCACCGGAGTGAAAAAGCCCAAGTAACCGCGGCCGGCACGGCGGCACCTGCCGCCGGACCGTCGGCGGCACCTGCCGCCGGCGACCCATTTTTGCCTATAAAAGGCCACTTACCTCTTCAATTTTGACACCCCTGTCTGTGTTGACGGACGATCTTTCTCCCTCCCACGCTCGTTGCGATTTCTTTACCGCTTTTTGCATTTAATTTAATTTTTATTATATTTTGTTGTGATATTTGGACACTAAAATCAAACAAATTAAAATTAATTAATATTTCCCAAGCGAGGAGCTTAATCTGGAGTTAAGAAGCGGTTGCCGATTAAATCAGGTACGAAACGAAACTCTGCCTATTTAATTTTAGCACTTCATGCATGCTTCTCTTCTACTCCTAATAATTCTACAACTGCATAAATGCATCCATGTCATCATTAGGCAAACAAATTGCCTCAAGTAAATGAATTTAAGCTAAATGCCCGGTTAATTAATAATCGTGGTAATAAGCTTAAATCCGACAATTTTGGCTAAAGAGCCTAGTTAATTAATAACTACGGTTCAACTGCCTTATTTTCAACAAATCCGGCTTAAGTCCAATTAATCAATAATTGTGGCTAAAAGCCTTAATCAATCACGTTTCGACAATAAATTGTGATTAAGCTCGAACGCCCGATTAATTAATAATCGTGGCATTAAAGCCTAAATCGCACATTTTGGCAAACTAATTGCCCTAAAACAACAAATTTTGGCCAAAGGCCTTAAAATCAACCATTTTGGCGAAAATCGCCTAAAATCAACATGTTTGGCAACAATTGCCTAAATCAAAATCATTTTGGCTAAAAGCCATTAAATCAACATTTTTGGCAACATGCCTAAAAATCAATCAATCTTTGGCAAAATGCCTAAACAAAATGCACAAAGCATACACACTTATGCACAAAGCATACATACTCATGCACAAAGCATACACACTCATGCACAAAGCATACACACTTATGCACAAAGCATACACAAACATGCACGAAGCATACACACACACTCATGCATTAAGCATACACCTTCAAAGCCCTTGAAACAAGGCCTATCGAACTACGTTGACTTTGATCTTCCATTCAAACGGAAGTACGTAGGCACGTTCGGGATTTAACCCCGGGTGGCAAGTCAAAATCACTCAAACATTTCATTAATCCATCATTCACCTTGCAAAGCATTCATTCATCGGTTAGTTTATCAGCATGACATAGTCTCGGGATCCACCTCGGGTTTGCAGACTGTGCCTTAAACATTGGGATAATTAATCTAGTAACTAGGTTAATTAAAATTGGAGTCACTCAGGGTTTTTCCTGGTTTACCCTAAAATAATTAAACAAGGTGGCGACTCACACATCACGTGCATTTCTTCCTTAGTCACATGCATCCACATGCCGATGACATTCGGGGGAGGGGTTCACAGCTGTCATTCAATGAATGGAGACTCGTTTTTAGAAACTATGTAGGTAAGGATGAAGCAGATTGCACTAAGTGTTGCAATGATTCATAGGAGATTGCCTAACTTGGTGTCATGAGGGCATGAGATCGTTAAGGATGGATTGTCTTTTGCGAATGACTAAAAGGAAAAAGGGGCTTAGTTTATTGCAAGTTTGTAAAAATTGGTTTTCTCTTATTAAGCTGTTCTTAACATACTCAGATGGGCGACTTTATTTTGAAAAAGGGATTTTGCAAAAATAGCTTACTTTGGTGAGAACTTTATTTTTGGAGTCGCCACCCTCTTTAGGGAAAATTCAAGAACTAGTCATTTCTTTGGAAATGACTAATTTGGTTTTAACTAGAGACTGGGTAAGGGAGTTAGTTACGGTTACGGGAAGGTGTTAGGCACCCCGAACCACTCGGTTGGAAACTGGCCCTCCTTCATTGTTCATTTATTTACAATCTTAATAATATGATTCACTGTAAATTGAGGTGAAAAAATGAGTTTTAATGCAGTTTTGAAACATGGCAATCACGAACAATAACAATTAAGTGAAGCATTAGTCATAATTAAGCATAGCAAGGGGGGGGGAGGGAGAGGAGAAAAGAGTTACAACCCATAGCCTAATTTACAATCTATCCATTAACCCATTAAAATTTCTCGAACCCAATAATATTACAAATAAGCAATTTATGGAATCTATCATGGACCTTTACATCAAGCTTGATATAAAGCAATAAATCAATCATAAGAATAAAGCAATGAATCAAGCATGAATACACACATTTAGAATCAACAAATAAAAACATTAACATAAAAGAATCAAGAATGAATGTTAATGAGGTTAGTGAACAATAGTTAGCTTATTAACAAAGGGTGATATAATAGTAAACGTGCATGAAAGTAAATAAATTTTAAATTTACAAGGGAAATGTAAATTTGCAGTAAAGTAAATGACATAAAGATAAAGAGATTAATTTCTAACTTGGCATAAGATTTGGGTTCAAGAATATGAAGTTCATCATAAACAATGAACAACTATAAGCATCACTACCTAAATCTCATTCTTTATTTGTTATTTCGGTCATACTGAGTCATTTACGTCTTACAAAACAAGATTGCTTAGTGTTTAACTCGAATGGAACTCTGAATCGGAGTCGTTCTATTGATTTTTAACTTCTGAGTTCTTGAAATGAAGGTTTATGCACCACTAGTAGTGGCATGCATCACACACAATGGCGTGGCGGGCCTTTCCCTGATCGGGAAGCCCAAAGTAATCTTACAAGGCGACCTGATTGAGCCATAGTGGCGTGTACCATGCATAGTGGCATAGCGCCATGGACTAGTGGTGTGCGACACTACTAATACAGTCAAGGGCTTTTGGTTCATCGTGGGTTTCCCTCATAACCAGATGAAGGAAAAAGACTAGGACTCTCAGGAGTCACCTAGTTTTGAAGAAAATCCAAAGATTTTGGGGAAAGTGAATCAAGAAACCTAAAAGCTTTGGTCTTTGTTGAACAATTTGAGTTTCAGTTAAATGAGTGTGTTTATGGGGATTTGATCATGAGGTTCATGGAAGTTTTTATCAAAATGAGTGAGTAAACTTCAAATTCCAAATTAGAATCACAAGATTTAACTTAGAATCAAGAGTGAGTGGAGAAAATGCAAGAGTTTCCCCCTTGTAATAAAAACCTCCCCAATCTCTTAAACCCATGCCCCATTTATAGGAAAACAGGGAGATGAGGCGGCCTTTTTCTAGGGTTTAGGTGGCAAGTGCCACTAGTGGGCCCCAAAATCAGACCGGACCTATTTTTTACCAAATCAGTTTGGGGGGCACGCTATAGATGCTCAAATTTTGCCCCTAATGGCTTAGTGATGATATCCTTTTTAACATAAGATTGGATCAGGACTCCCGATCGCCCCCGGTTTTTGGAACGATGGTCCCATGGCTAAGATAATGCATACGTTTGACCTTTTTTACTTTTTCGGGTTACCGAACATTTTGCAGCGAATTGGGCTCGAGAAAGCACTTTGGGGTCCGCCCATCACACTTTCCAATGCATCACATCATTTTTGTGTGCCACTTGGTCCAATTCAGCAAAAATAGGCCCAACCCGATTTTAGGGGCCACTGGTGGCATTTGCTACCTAATCCATAAAAACACATCTCATTGCCTATAAATAGGCCTTTGGGATTAGTGTTAAAGGGGGACTTTTTGATAACTAAGGGAAACTATTGCATTTTGAAAACTAAACCTTGATCAAAGTAAAAACTTGTGTTTTCTACTTTGATCCTTAGTTCCATTCATTATCTTTGATAAAATCCCTTTTGCTAATCAAGGAAAACCAAAAACACACACATTTCCTCTCAATCTTTGATCTTTATAGTTCAAGAAATAAGCTTTTCGGTGTTTTGTATTCAATCTTTCAAACATTTTTTGGATTTCTACAAAGAGGTAACTCTTAAGAGCCATTAAACCCTTCGTCTTTTTTTCTTTCATTTAGGTGTGAAAAACATATTTTCTTTGATTGGTTGGGAGTGAATCCATGAACAACTGAAAGCTTTTGACTGTTTCAGAAGTGACGCATGCCACAGTGCAAGGGGCGCACGCCCCTGCAAGTGCGCATGCCACTTCTCCCTTAGTCAGAGTGCTCTATTTTTCCACTCTATAACACTTTGATCAGGGCAAGTGCCTAACACCACTACTTTTGGTGCATGCCGCCATCTTAAGTGGCGCATGCCACACCCTCTATGGTGCAAGGCACTTTAGTTTAGATGTTCAGAACCTTAAAAATCAATTAAAACAGACCCGATTTGGAATTTCAGTGGTTAAGCACCATACTTTATTAGTCTAGATTGCGTTTCTAACCACAAAGATTGAATAAACACTAATAAAAAAGATATGGGTCATGAGGAGTGTAATCTAAGGGATGTGATGCTACAGTTTAAAAAAGTGAGGAGTCTTCACATATTACATGGCTAGATGGAAAGCAAGGTAACTCAAATGAGGAACCAACGCGATACGAAGGAACAAATTAAATCTTCGTCAAGGGAACCTTGCCAACTTATGGAGAGAAAATGTATTACATGCCTTTGACCGAGTTCTCACAAGTCTACAAGGCTGGTACTACCATTGAGGACAGGTTGAGAGAAGACAAGAATATGGGCACCGCTCCGGAAACTTTAACAAGTCAGGATTCCAAGGGTCCAATTATTTTGGAAAGACCCTGAGTGCAAGCAAGGACTACCACAACAGCTACCCTAGACTTGAGAGCTACTAATACGCAACCTAGGAGATTCTCAAACTTTAGTACTCCCCTATCAAAGGTGTTTGAAAAGGTTAAATCAGCGGGTTTGTTGCAACCACTAGCACCAAGACCACCTCCCGAATCTCTGCCTAAGAACTTCAATCGTAATGTTATTGTAAGTTTCACTAAGGCAATGGTCATACCACCGACCAATGTCTATGGTTGAGACATGAACTTCAAAATCTTATAGACGAAGGCAAGGTGACAAATCTTGAAAAATCCAAGCCAAGCACAAGAACTAGCCCATTGCGAACTTTCGCAATATGCCACCTCCTAAGAATTTATACACGGTTGAGTCGGGCAGGACTCCCAAGGAGGTGATGGCTAAATTTGAGAAGGAAAAGAAGGAAAAGAAAGAGGGGATTGAAGGGTCGAAGGAGGCCGAGGAAGAAAACAAGAAAGAAGAGCGAGTTGCTCAAGAAGAGGAAAGAGAGTAAGAAGGTAGGCACCGAAGAAGAAATTGAGGACCTTTAGAATCAAGTGCTCAAGGTGATCCGGCCTTGCATCGAAGAAAGCTTCGAGAAAGCTGTGTCCCCTTCTGATGTTTTGATTTCTGTTAGTGATGATACTGATTGTAACGAACTATCTATGCTTTTTCATGAAATGAACTTCAATTTTGCTTATTTGTTTGATTTCTTTCCTGATGGGTCCATTTATCAAGTAGATAAGCTCATGCGCATATTCGACATTAACTCATCATGCATGCTTGAATTTATATTGGCACAAAAGATAACCCACAGAATTTGTTAATTGGACCGAATGTAACGCCAGAATTAAACATAAAATTTTAAAGTCTACTCATGGACTAGAAAGAAGCCTTCGCATGGAGTTATGAAGATATGCTTGGGATTGATAGGTCTATAGTCGAGCACACAATTCTGCTATATCTTGGGGCTAAGCCAGTGAAACAGAAGAGGAGAAGACTAAGACCATAATGGGCTGAGAAAATCAAAGAGGAAGTGACCAAGTATTGATGCAGGATTTTTAGAAGTGGATTACTATCGGGGATGGCTAGCAAACATAGTCCCAGTTCCCAAGAAGGATGGGCGGGTCAGAATGTGTGTGGATTACCGAGACTTGAATAAGGCATCACCGAAAGATGATTTCCCTTTCCTCATATCGACATCGTGATAGATAGTGTAGTGATGATGGGTTGCTACTCCATTATGAATGGTTTTGCAAGTTACAATCTGATTCTCATGGCACTGTTAGACAAAACCAAGACAACTTTCGTTATAGAGTTTGGAACTTTCTGCTACCGGGTGATGCCGATCGGCCTGAAGAATGTCGAGGCTATGTACCAAAGGATGGCTACACACTGTTTCATGACATGATCTATAAGGCGTTAGAGGTTTACATTGATGATATGATTGTCATGACCAAGACACTAGAGGAACATCCAGCGGCTCTAGAGCGATTCACGGATAAAGTGATCAAATACAAGCTACAGTTGAACCCAAAGAAGTGTGTAATCGGGGTAACTTCAAAAAAGTGCTAGGGTTCATAGTGGGCCCAAAAGGAATAGAGATCGATCTAGATAAAGTTAAGGCGATCCAGAGATGGAGCCGCCTAAGACAGAGAAGCAAGTGAGAAGTTTTCTAGGAAAAATTCAATATATCAGTAGGTTTATATCAAAGTTGTCCATCGCTTATGATCCGATTTTAAGCTGTTGTGAACCCCTCCCCCGAACATCAAATGCATGTGATGCATGTGACTAAAGGCAGAAATGCACGTGAGTGTATGAGTCGCCACCTTGTTTAATTATTTTAGGGTAAACTAGGAAAAAACCCTAAGTGACTCCAATTTTAATTAACCTAATTACTAGATTAATTATCCCAATGTCTAAGGCATGGTTTGCGAACCCGAGGTGGATCCCGAGACTATGTCATGCTGATGAACTAACCAAAATGAATGAATGCTTTGCAGAGTTATTAATGTAATATGGACCAATTTTAAGTGATTTCGACTTGCCGCTAGGGGTGAAATCCCGAACGTGCCTACGTACTTCCGATTGAATGGAAGATCAAAGTAACATAGTTCGATAGGCCTTCTTGAAGGGCTTTGAATGGTATGCTTAATGCATGAGTGTGCGTATGCTTCGTGCATTTTGTTTAGGCATTTTGCCAAAGAATTGATTGATTTGATATTTTAGGCATTTGATGCCAAAAGTGTTGATTTTGAGGCTTTTAGCCAAAAAGATTTGATTTAGGTAATTTGATTGTCGAAAATTGATTGATTGGGCGTTTGTCGCCAAAATGATTGATTTAAGGCTTTAAAGCCAAAAGATTGATTAATTCCAAGGCATTTTGCCAAAGCTTTGATTTAAGCGATTTGTTGCTAAAAAAGTGGTTAATCTAATTTATAGGCAATTGTTTGCCAAAAATTGATTGAACCGTGGGCAATTTAGTGCCAAAATGTGACTGATTCAATTGTAGGCAATTTGTCGCCAAAACGTGATTGTTTAAGGCTTTTTAGCCACAATTATTGATTAATTGGACTTAAGCCGGACTGTTCGAAATAAAGGCAAATTAACCGTAGTTATTAATTAACTAGGTCTTTTTAGCCGATATTGTCGGATTTTGGCATGAATACCATGATTATTGATTAACTGGGTATTTTAGGCTGAACTTAATTAATTGAGGCAATTTATTTGCTAAATTCATGATGTGAATGCATTTATGCAGTTGTAGAATTTAGGAGTAGAAGAAATATGCATGAAGTGCTAAAATTAAATAGACAGGGTTTAATTATTACCTGGGTCAGTCGTCGGCCACTTCTTAGCTCCAGATTAAGCTCCTCGTTAGGGGATATTAATTAGTTCAAATTTAGTGACCAATTAACAAAACAAGAAAGCAATAAAGCTAAAATTAAAAATGCAAAAAAGCAGTAAAGAATCGCAAGGAGCGTAGGGGAGAAGGAGCGTCGTCAACACAGACTGAGTAAGTCAAAACGG